>NW_027596878.1:0-138104 GCF_964194155.1 Cetorhinus maximus
CCCACTCCCCCTCCCGCCCACTCCCACTCCCCCTCCCGCCCACTCCCACTCCCCCTCCCTCCCACTCCCACTCCCCCTCCCTCCCACTCCCCCTCCCGCCCACTCCCACTCCCCCTCCCGCCCACTCCCACTCCCCCTCCCGCCCACTCCCACTCCCCCTCCCGCCCACTCCCACTCCCCCTCCCGCCCACTCCCACTCCCCCTCCCGCCCACTCCCCCTCCCCCTCCCGCCCACTCCCCCTCCCGCCCACTCCCCCTCCCGCCCACTCCCCCTCCCCCTCCCTCCCCCTCCCCTCCCGCCCCCTCCCCCTCCCGCCCACTCCCCCTCCCCCTCCCGCCCACTCCCCCTCCCGCTCCCGCCCACTCCCACTCCCCCTCCCGCCCACTCCCACTCCCCCTCCCGCCCACTCCCACTCCCCCTCCCGCCCACTCCCACTCCCCCTCCCGCCCACTCCCCCTCCCGCCCACTCCCACTCCCCCTCCCGCCCACTCCCCCTCCCGCCCACTCCCACTCCCCCTCCCGCCCACTCCCACTCTCCCTCCTGCCCACTCCCCCTCCCGCCCACTCCCACTCCCCCTCCCGCCCACTCCCACTCCCCCTCCCGCCCACTCCCCCTCCCGCCCACGCCCACTCCCCCTCCCGCCCACGCCCACTCCCCCTCCCGCCCACTCCCACTCCCCCTCCCGCCCACGCCCACTCCCCCTCCCGCCCACGCCCACTCCCCCTCCCGCCCACTCCCCCTCCCGCCCACTCCCCCTCCCGCCCACGCCCACTCCCCCTCCCGCCCACGCCCACTCCCCCTCCCGCCCACGCCCACTCCCCCTCCCTCCCGCCCACTCCCCCTCCCTCCCGCCCACTCCCCCTCCCTCCCGCCCACTCCCCTTCCCCTTCCCCTCCCTCCCGCCCCTCCCCTTCCCCTCCCTCCCGCCCCTCCCCTTCCCCTCCCTCCTGCCTCCTCCCCATCCCCTCCCTCCTGCCCCCTACCTTCCCCTCCCTCCCTGCTGCCCCCTTCCCTTCCCCTCCCTCCTGCCTCCTCCCCATCCCCTCCCTCCCTCCCCATCCCCTCCCTCCTGCCCCCTACCTTCCCCTCCCTCCCTGCTGCCCCCTCCCCTTCCCCTCCCTCCCGCCCCTCCCCTTCCCCTCCCTCCCGCCCCTCCCCTTCCCCTCCCTCCCGCCCCTCCCCTTCCCCTCCCTCCTGCCTCCTCCCCATCCCCTCCCTCCTGCCCCCTACCTTCCCCTCCCTCCCTGCTGCCCCCTCCCCTTCCCCTCCCTCCTGCCTCCTCCCCATCCCCTCCCTCCCGCCCCTCCCCTTCCCCTCCCTCCCGCCCCTCCCCTTTCCATCCCTCCCTCCCCTCCCCTTCCCCTCCCTCCCGCCCCTCCCCTTCCCCTCCCTCCTGCCTCCTCCCCATCCCCTCCCTCCTGCCCCCTCCCCATTCCCTCCCTCCTGCCCCATCTCCTCCCTCCTGCCCCCTCCCTTTCCCCTCCCTCCTGCCCCATCCCCTCCCTCCTGCCCCCTCCCCATCCCCGCCCTCCTGCCCCCTCCCCATCCCCTCCCTCCTGCCCCATCCCCTCCCTCCTGCCCCCTCCCCATCCCCGCCCTCCTGCCCCCTCCCCATCCCCTCCCTCCTGCCCCATCCCCTCCCTCCTGCCCCCTCCCCTTCCCCTCCCTCCTGCCCGCTCCCCATCCCCTCCCTCCTGCCCCATCCCCTCCCTCCTGCCTCCTCCCCCACTCCACCTCCCCTTCACCTCCATCCTGCCCCCTCCCCATCCCCTTCCCCTCCCTACTGCCACCTCCATTCCACCTCCTGCACTCCCCCTCCCCTTCCCCACCTGACCCTTCCCCTCCCTCCCGCCCCCTTCCCCTCCCTCCTGCCCCCTTCCCCTCCCTCCTACCCCCTCCCCCACTCCACCTCCTCTTCCAGTCCTGCCTGCCCCACTCCCCCTCCCTTTCCCCTACCTCCTGCCCCCTCCCCTTCCCCTCCCTCCTGCCCCCTTCCCCTCCCTCCTGCCCCCATCCCCTCCCTCCTACCCCTCCTGCCCCATCCCCTCCCTCCTACCCCTCCTGCCCCATCCCCTCCCTCCTACCCCCTCCCTCACTCCTCCTCCTCTCCCTCCTGCCCCGCTCCCCCTCCCTTTCCCCTCCCTCCTGCCCCCTCCCCTTCCCCTCCTCCTGCCCCTTCCCCTCCCTCCTGCCCCCTCCCCTTCCCCCCTCCTGCCCCGTCCCCTTCCCCTCCTTCCTGCCCCCTTCCCCTCCCTCCTGCCCCTCCCCTTCCCCCCCTCCTGCCCCCTCCCCTTCCCCCCCTCCTGCCCCCTCCCCTTCCCCCCCTCCTGCCTCCTCCCCTTCCCCTCCCTCCTGCCCACTCCCCTCCCTCCTGCCCCTCCCCTTCCCCTTAATCCTGCCCCCTCCCCCTCCGCCCTCTCCTTCCCCCTCCCCTTCCCCTCCCCCTCCCTCCTGCCCCCTCCCCTTCTTTTTCCCCTTCCTCCTGCCCCTTCCCCTCCCTTCTGCCCACTCCCCCTCATCTTCACCTCCTTCCTCCCCTCCCTCCTGCCTCCATTCCCCCTCCCCTTACAATCACTCCTGCCCCACTCCCCCTCCACCTGCCCTCCCCTCCTGCCTGCTAGCCCATTCCGCCCCCAACACCAACACCTTTTGGAGCAGGGTTACCTCCCCCCCCCCCCTCACCGACACCTTTGGGATTGGGTAACTGCACCCCTGGCACCTTTGGCAGTAGGGTAACTGCACCCCTGGCACCTTTGGGAGCAGGGTAACTGCACCCCTGACACCTTTGGGAGCAGGGTAGCTGCACCCCTGACACCTTTGGGAGCAGGGTAGCTGCATCCCTGAAACCTTTGGGAGCAGGGTAACTGCACCCCTGACACATTTGGGAGCAGGGTAACTGCATCCTTGACACCTTTGGGAGTAAGATAACTGCACCCCTGACACCTTTGGGACTAGGGTAACTGCTCCCCTGACACCTTTGGGAGCAGGGTAACTGCACCCCTGACACCTTTGGGAGCAGGGTAACTGCACTCCTGACACCTTTGAGAGTAGGGTAACTGCACCCCTGGCACCTTTGGGAGCAGGGTAACTGCACCCCTGACACCTTTGGGAGCAGGGTAGCTGCACCCCTGACACCTTTGGGAGCAGGGTAGCTGCATCCCTGACACCTTTGGGAGCAGGGTAACTGCACCCCTGACACATTTGGGAGCAGGGTAACTGCATCCCTGACACCTTTGGGAGCGGGGTAACTGCACCCCTGACACCTTTGGGAGCAGGGTAACTGCATCCTTGACACCTTTGGGAGTAAGATAACTGCACCCCTGACACCTTTGGGACTAGGGTAACTGCTCCCCTGACACCTTTGGGAGCAGGGTAACTGCACCCCTGACACCTTTGGGAGCAGGGTAACTGCACTCCTGACACCTTTGAGAGTAGGGTAACTGCACCCCTGACACCTTTGGGAGTAGGGTAACTACTGCACCCCTGACACCTTTGGGAGCAGGGTAACTGCACCCCTGACACCTTTGGGAGGAGGGTAACTGCTCCCCTGACACCTTTGGGAGGAGGTTAACTGCTCCCCTGACACCTTTGGGAGCAGGGTAACTGCTCCCCTGACACCTTTGGGAGGAGGGTAACTGCACCCCTGACACCTTTGGGAGCAGGGTAACTGCACCCCTGAGACCTTTGGGACTAGGGTAACTGCACCCCTGACACCTTTGGGACTAGGGTAACTGCACCCCTGACACCTTTGGGAGTAGGGTAACTGCACCCCTGACACCTTTGGGAGTAGGGTAACTGCACCCCTGACACCTTTGGGAGTAGGGTAACTGCTCCCCTGACACCTTTGGGAGCAGGGTAACTGCACCCCTGACACCTTTGGGAGCAGGGTAACTGCTCCCCTGACACCTTTGGGAGCAGGGTAACTGCTCCCCTGACACCTTTGGGAGCATGGTAACTGCACCCCTGACACCTTTGGGAGCAGGGTAACTGCTCCCCTGACACCTTTGGGAGGAGGGTAACTGCACCCCTGACACCTTTGGGAGCAGGGCAACTGCACCCCTGACACCTTTGGGAGCAGGGCAACTGCACCCCTGACACCTTTGGGAGCAGGGTAACTGCACCCCTGACACCTTTGGGAGCAGGGTAACTGCTCCCCTGACACCTTTGGGAGCAGGGTAACTGCACCCCTGACACCTTTGGGAGCAGGGTAACTGCACCCCTGACACCTTTGGGAGCAGGGTAACTGCACCCCTGACACCTTTGGGAGCAGGGTAACTGCACCCCTGACACCTTGGGAGCAGGGTAACTGCACCCCTCACCAACAGCCCCACACTAGGGTTCCCAACTGTGAATAAACGTTCAAAGAAAATGACAAAAGAATTATCTTTTTTAATGCAATGATTTTTGTCCAGGTTTGCGCACGGCAGGACCCTAGAGACTGGGCTTCAATTCCTGGAGACGCCAGGGCAAAACGGAAGGGTTGGCAGCCTACCCCAGGAATCAGGATGGATGTATTCACTGACCAGTGGAGGGGACTAGTGGGAGGGGTAAGGGTGCCGCTCGGGTCTGACCAAACTTTACAGAAGGAGCCCCATAACCCAGCACTGAATACCAGCTCTCTCTGCAGCACAACCATCAGATATAGCAGAGACTGGACCACCATCAGAGATATCCACCCAGCAGAGATTGGACCACCATCAGAGATATCCACCCGCCAGAGATTGGACCACCATCAGAGATATCCACCCAGCAGAGACTAGACCACCATCAGAGATATCCACCCAGCAGAGACTGGACCACCATCAGAGATATCCACCCAGCAGAGACTAGACCACCATCAGAGATATCCACCCAACAGAGACTAGACCACCATCAGAGATATCGTCCCAGAACGAGATAGTCAAGGATCAGACTTCAGTCCCCCACTAGACCACTGTCAATCAGAGATATTCACCCAGAACTAGATGGTCAAGGATTAAACTTCAATCCTCCATTAGACTACTGCCAATCAGAGATATCCATAAGGCAAGATGAACATTTCGCTTTCCAACTAGCACGACCTCCATGCCCTCCACCAGACCAGCAACGATCTTGGATCAAATCCCACCCTCCACCAGTCCAGCAACGACCTTGGATCAAATCCCACCCTCCACCAGACCAGCAACGACCTTGGATTAAATCCCACCCTCCACCAGACCAGCCACGACCTTGGATCAAATCCCACCCACCACCAGACCAGCAACGACCTTGGATCAAATCCCGCCCTCCACCAGACCAGCAACGATCTTGGATCAAATCCCACCCTCCACCAGACCAGCAACGATCTTGGATCAAATCCCACCCTCCACCAGACCAGCAACGACCTTGGATCAAATCCCGCCCTCCACCAGACCAGCAACGATCTTGGATCAAATCCCACCCTCCACCAGACCAGCAACGATCTTGGATCAAATCCCACCTCCACCAGACCAGCAACGATCTTGGATCAAATCCCACCCTCCACCAGACCAGCAACGATCTTGGATCAAATCCCACCCTCCACCAGACCAGCAACGACCTTGGATCAAATCCGCCCTCCACCAGACCAGCAACGATCTTGGATCAAATCCCACCCTCCACCAGACCAGCAACGATCTTGGATCAAATCCCACCCTCCACCAGACCAGCAACGATCTTGGATCAAATCCCACCCTCCACCAGACCAGCCACGATCTTGGATCAAATCCCACCCTCCACCAGACCAGCAACGATCTTGGATCAAATCCCGCCCTCCACCAGACCAGCAACGATCTTGGATCAAATCCCACCCTCCACCAGACCAGCATAAACAACTTGCAAGTATTTCATTTAAAAGAAATCTTAACTTCAATGTGCGAATCAACTGTTAATTCAGAACTAATAATTATTCAGTTAAAACACAACTTGCAAAATGTTCTTATTCTCAGTCATCTAATGCTCAGAGAATAGCACTTTATTTTAACAGTTCAGTACTTTGTATGAACACTTACCCTTCAACCTAACTAAGGTTTTTAAATTAAAGGTATCACTGGGAGTTTCCTGTTAAATGTCTTGATAGAGAGTGCTTTATGAATCCCTGTGGGATCTCACTGACATCCCACTCATAAAGGCTTCCTATAACTCACTCAGAGTGACTTCATCACTCAGAGTTATCAGTTAATCCCGCACAGGGCACTTACATCCTATCCTCCCTGGCCTTTAAAACGTGCACTCTTGATACCTGATGCATTTGTTTAACCTGATGACACCCACAGTGCGCTGTTTATCCACGGGTCCTCTCCTCTAACAAGTGCTGTTAAACGTCTGCTCACCAGGGATAATCAGACACGAGAATCGATATCCATTGTCCTTGACCTTGGTCAGGGTTTAACACTCCAAGACTAACTAAGAGGAATGGGAGAACGCCGTTCAGCTACCTTGAGACTATTCCGCCATGGATTAATGCTGGATCCGGGCTCTATTTATCCCACTCTGGTTCCGTAACCCTCAATACCCTCACCCAACAAGGTCATTTCAGCCTGACAATATCGATTGACGCCTCCCCAACCTTTTCGGGGAGGGGAGAGAGAGTTCGCTTTTGTGTGGAGAAAACGCCATCACGGATCTCCAACACCTACACTGCCCCTCTCCCTAACCTGAACGAAGTCTTCCGTTTATGCGTCAGATCTCTGCTCTACCTGGTCCGTGGTAGAGCGTACCCACCGTGTTTTTATTCCCCTCCCTCTCCTCGCTCCACCCCTTTGATTTCCCCGGCGGATCGTTTCCCCGTCTTGAGTGATGCCTCGCCGCCCTCCCCTTCGAGCTCGGCCCTCCCCAGGGAGCTTTTCCCACCCGTTGCCCGGCTCCCCCGGGTCGCTAATTTGGAACCAGGCCCCCGGGGGTGGTCCTTTAGCACCCGCGCCGCCACTTGTTCCTTAACGAAATTGCGCCGGGGACGGGTACGATCCCGGCAGGGAGGCAGAGAGGAGGCACCCAACCACACCGGGGCCGCGTCCCAGAAGAAAGAGCCATCTTTCACTCCCAACGCAGACCTGCCCGCTGTCCCCGGCCCCACATCCCCCTCAGCCGCCCCACCCCAAGATTGTTTCACGTGCTTTCTGAACAGACAGTTGTTGCACCAGAGTCTGTCACGGTGAAGGCTTACTGTAGCGAAATGATACTTCACTCCGATGAATAAATCGACCTACTATAAATGACTTCACACTAACTTTGCAACGCTTGCCTGTTGAATTAATGACTTGGAACAGCAGCAGGCCCAGCTATTACTCCTGCCATTAAGTGCTCTCATCCTCGCTTTGTCAGATTACTTCAAAGCGATGTCGTCATTGAATTTTACCAAGGTCAAAGACTGGACAGAACATTCCCAGGGGACCTGCTTCAGAACGACAGAATGTTCCAGAAACAAACTGTTTAAACAGCTAGAATCTGTACGTTCTTATCCTCATCGATAAAGTCCGATTCACGCCCGACACCCCTCGATGTCCCACCCAGTCTAATCCCACTCTCCCCCTCAATCCCCACACCCTTTAATGTCCCACCCAGTCTAATCCCACTCTCCCCCTCACTCCCCGCACCATTTAATATCCCACACAGTCTAATCCCACTCCCCCTCACTCCACACACCCTTTAATATCCCACCCAGTCTAATCCCCCTCTCCCCCTCACTCCCCGCACCCTTTAATATCCCACCCAGTCTAATCCCACTCTCCCCCTCACTCCCCGCACCCTTTAATATCCCACCCAGTCTAATCCCACTCTCCCCCTCACTCCCCGCACCCTTTAATATCCCACCCAGTCTAATCCCACTCTCCCCCTCAATCCCCGCACCCTTTAATATCCCACCCAGTCTAATCCCACTCTCCCCCTCACTCCCCGCACCCTTTAATATCCCACACAGTCTAATCCCACTCTCCCCCTCACTCCCCGCACCCTTTAATATCCCACCCAGTCTAATCCCACTCTCCCCCTCAATCCCCGCACCCTTTAATATCCCACCCAGTCTAATCCCACTCTCCCCCTCACTCCCCACACCCTTTAATATCCCACCCAGCCTAATCCCACTCTCCCCCTCATTCCCCGCACCCTTTAATATCCCACCCAGTCTAATGCCACTCTCCCCCTCACTCCCCACACCCTTTAATATCCCACCCAGTCTAATCCCACTCTCCCCCTCATTCCCCGCACCCTTTATTATCCCTCCCAGTCTAATCCCACTCTCCCCCTCACTCCCCGCACCCTTTAATATCCCACCCAGTCTAATCCCACTCTCCCCCTCACTCCCCGCACCCTTTAATGTCCCACCCAGTCTAATCCCACTCTCCCCCTCACTCCCCGCACCCTTTAATATCCCACCCAGTCTAATCCCACTCTCCCCCTCATTCCCCGCACCCTTTAATGTCCCACCCAGTCTAATCCCACTCTCCCCCTCACTCCCCGCACCCTTTAATATCCCACCCAGTCTAATCCCACTCTCCCCCTCACTCCCCGCACCCTTTAATATCCCACCCAGTGTAATCCCACTCTCCCCCTCACACCCCGCACCCTTTAATATCCCACCCAGTCTAATCCCACACTCCCCCTCACACCCCACACCCTTTAATATCCCACCCAGTCTAATCCCACTCTCCCCCTCACACCCCACACCCTTTAATATCCCACCCAGTCTAATCCCACACTCCCCCTCAATCCCCGCACCCTTTAATATCCCACCCAGTCTAATCCCACTCCCCCCGCACCCTTTAATATCCCACCCAGTCTAATCCCACACTCCCCCTCACACCCCGCACCCTTTAATATCCCACCCGGTCTAATCCCACTCTCCCCCTCACACCCCGCACCCTTTAATATCCCACCCAGTCTAATCCCACTCCCCCCGTACCCTTTAATATCCCACCCAGTCTAATCCCACACTCCCCCTCACACCCCACACCCTTTAATATCCCACCCGGTCTAATCCCACTCCCTCCGCACCCTTTAATATCCCACCCAGTCTAATCCCACACTCCCCCTCACACCCCGCACCCTTTAATATCCCACCCAGTCTAATCCCACTCTCCCCCTCACTCCCCGCACCCTTTAATATCCCACCCAGTCTAATCCCACTCTCCCACTCACTCCCCGCACCCTTTAATATCCCACCCAGTCTAATCCCACTCTCCCACTCACTCCCCGCACCCTTTAATATCCCTCCCACTCTAATCCCACTCTCCCCCTCACTCCCCACACCATTTAATATTCCACCCAGTCTAATCCCACTCTCCCCCTCACTCCCCGCACTCTTTAATATCCCTCCCACTCTAATCCAACTCTCCCCCGCACTCCCTGCACCCTTTAATATCCCACCCAATCTAATCCAACTCTCCCCCTCACTCCCCGCACCGTTTAATATCCCACCCAGTCTAATCCCACTCTCCCCCTCACTCCCCACACCCTTTTATATCCCACCCAGTCTAATCCCACTCTCCCCCTCACTCCCCGCACCCTTTAATATCCCACCCAGTCTAATCCCACTCTCCCACTCACTCCCCGCACCCTTTAATATCCCACCCAGTCTAATCCCACTCTCCCCCTCACTCCCTGCAACCTTTAATATCCCACCCAGTCTAACTCCACTCCCCCCTCACTCCCCGCACCCTTTAATATCCCACCCAGTCTAATCCCACTCTCCCCCTCACTCCCCGCACCCGTTCATATCCCACCCACTCTAACCCCATTCTCCCCCTTACGCGCTGCACCCATTAATATCCGACCCAGTCAAATCCCACTCACCCTCTCACCCTTTAATATCCCACCCAGTCTAATCCCTCTCTCCCCCCTCACTCCCTGTAACCTTTAATCCCCCATCCAGTCTAATCCCACTATTCCCCTCACGCCCTGCAACATTTAACATCCCATCCAGTCTAATCCCACTCTCCCCCTCACTCTCCGCACCCTTAAATATCCCACCCAGTCTAATCCCACTCTCCCCCTCACTCTCCGCACCCTTAAATATCCCACCCAATCTAATCCAACTCTCCCCCTCACTCCCCACACCCTTTAATATCCCACCCAGTGTAATCCCACTCTCCCCCTCACTCCCCACACCCTTTAATATCCCACCCAGTGTAATCCCGCTCACCCTTTAATATCCCACCCAATCTAATCCAACTCTCCCCCTCACTCCCCACACCCTTAAATATCCCACCCAATCTAATCCCACTCTCCCCCTCACTCCCCATACCCTTTAATATCCACTCAGTCTAAATCCACTCTCCCCCTCACTCCCCACACCATTTAATATTCCACCCAGTCTAATCCCACTCTCCCCCTCACTCCCCACACCCTTTAATATCCACTCAGTCTAAACCCACTCTCCCCCGCACTCCCCGCACCCTTTAATATCCCACCCAGTCTAATCCCACTCTCCCCCTCACCCTCCGCACCCTTAAATATCCCACCCAATCTAATCCAACTCTCCCCCTCACTCCCCGCACCGTTTAATATCCCACCCAGTCTAATCCCACTCTCCCCCTCACTCCTCGCACCCTTTAATATCCCACCCAGTCTAATCCCACTCTCCCCCTCACTCCCCGCACCCTTTAATATCCCACCCGGTCTAATCCCGCTCTCCCCCTCACTCCCCGCACCCTTTAATATCCCACCCAGTGTAATCCCGCTCTCCCTCTCACTCCCCCCACCCTTTAATATCCCACCCAGTCTAATCCCACTCTCCCCCTCACTTCCCGCACCCTTTAATATCCCACCCAGTCAAATTCCACTCTCCCCCTCACTCCCCGCACCCTTTAATATCCCACCCAGTCTAATCCCACTCTCCCCCTCACTCCCCGCACCTGTTCATATCCCACCCACTCTAACCCCATTCTCCCCCTTACGCGCTGCACCCATTAATATCCGACCCAGTCAAATCCCACTCACCCCCTCACCCTTTAATATCCCACCCAGTCTAATCCCTCTCTCCCCCCTCACTCCCTGTAACCTTTAATCCCCCATCCAGTCTAATCCCACTATTCCCCTCACGCCCTGCAACATTTAACATCCCACCCAGTGTAATCCCGCTCTCCCTCTCACTCCCCCCACCCTTTAATATCCCACCCAGTCTAATCCCGCTCTCCCTCTCACTCCCCCCACCCTTTAATATCCCACACAGTCTAATCCCACTCTCCCCCTCACTTCCCGCACCCTTTAATATCCCACCCAGTCAAATTCCACTCTCCCCCTCACTCCCCACATCCTTTAATATCCACTCAGTCTAAACCCACTCTCCCCCTCACTCCCCACACCATTTAATATTCCACCCAGTCTAATCCCACTCTCCCACTCACTCCCCGCACTCTTTAATATCCCTCCCACTCTAATCCAACTCTCCCCCGCACTCCCCGCACCCTTTAATATCCCACCCAGTCTAATCGCACTCTCCCCCTCACTCCCCGCACCCTTTAATATCCCACCCACTCTAATCCCACTCTCCCCCTTACACCCTACACCCTTTAATATCCCACCCAGTCTAATCCCACTCTCCCACTCACTCCCCGCCCCCTTTAATATCCCACCCAGTCTAATCTCACTCTACCCCTCACTCCCCGCAGCCTTTAATATCACACCCAGTCTAATCCCATTCCCCCATCACTCCCCACACACTTTAATATCCCACCCAGTCTAATCCTACTCTCCCCCTCACTCCCCGCACCCTTTAATATCCCACCCAGTCTAATCCCACTCTCCCCCTCACTCCCTGCACCCTTTAATATCCCACCCAGTCTAATCCCACTCTCCCCCTCACTACCCGCACCCTTTAATATCACACCCAGTCTAATCCCACCCTCTCCCTCACTCCCCGCACCCTTTAATATCCCACCCAGTCTAATCCCACTCAGCCCCTCACTCCCCACACCCTTTAATATCCCACCCAGTCTAATCCCACCCTCCCCCTCACTCCCCGCACCCTTTAATATCCCACCCAGTCTAATCCCACCCTCCCCCTCACTCCCGGCACCCTTTAATATCCCACCCAGTCTAATCCCGCCCTCTCCCTCACTCCCCGCACCCTTTAATATCCTACCCAGTCTAATCCCACCTCCCGCTCACTCCCTGCACCGTTTAATATCCCACCCAGTCTAATCCCACCCTCCGACTCACTCCCCGCACCCTTTAATAACCCACCCAGTCTAATCCAACTCTCCCCCTCACTCCCCGCACCCTTTAATATCCCACCAACTCTAACCCCATACTCCCCCTCACTCCCCACAGCCTTTAATATCCCACCCAGTCTAATCCCACCCTCCCCCTCACTCCCCACACCCTTTAATATCCCACCCAGTCTGATCCCACCCTCCCCCTCACTCCCGGCACCCTTTAATATCCCACCCAGTCTAATCCCACTCTCTCCCTCACTCCCCGCACCCTTTAATATCCCACCCAGTCTAATCCCACTCTCCCCCTCACTCCCCGCACCGTTTAATATCCCACCCAGTCTAATCCCACCTCCCGCTCACTCCCCGCACCGTTTAATATCCCATCCAGTCTAATCCCACCCTCCGACTCACTCCCCGCACCCTTTAATAACCCACCCAGTCTAACCCAACTCTCCCCCTCACTCCCCGCACCCTTTAATATCCCACCCACTCTAACCCCATTCTCCCCCTCACTCCCCGCACCCTTTAATATCCCACCCACTCTAATCCCATTCTCCCCCTCACTCCCTGCACCCTTTAATATCCCACCCAGTCAATTCCCACTCACCCCGTCACCCTTTAATATCCCATCCAGTCTAATCCCACTCTCCCCCTCATTCCCCGCACCCTTTAATATCCCACCCAGTCAAATTCCACTCTCCCCCTCACTCCCCACACCCTTTAACATCCACTCAGTCTAAACCCACTCTCCCCCTCACTCCCCGCACTCTTTAATATTCCACCCAGTCTTATCCCACTCTCCCCCTCACTCTCCGCACCCTTAAATATCCCACCCAGTCTAATCCCACTCTCCCCCTCACTCTCCGCACCCTTAAATATCCCACCAAATCTAATCCAACTCTCCCCCTCACTCCCCACACCCTTTAATATCCCACTCAGTGTAATCCCACTCTCCCCCTCACTCCCCACACCCTTTAATATCCCACCCAGTCTAATCCCACCCTCCGACTCACTCCCCGCACCCTTTAATAACCCACCCAGTCTAATCCAACTCTCCCCCTCACTCCCCGCACCCTTTAATATCCCAGCAACTCTAACCCCATACTCCCCCTCATTCCCCACAGCCTTTAATATCCCACCCAGTCTAATCCCACCCTCCCCCTCACTCCCCACACCCTTTAATATCCCACCCAGTCTAATCCCACCCTCCCCCTCACTCCCGGCACCCTTTAATATCCCACCCAGTCTAATCCCACTCTCTCCCTCACTCCCTGCACCCTTTAATATCCCACCCAGTCTAATCCCACTCTCCCCCTCACTCCCCGCACCGTTTAATGTCCCACCCAGTCTAATCCCACCTCCCGCTCACTCCCCGCACCGTTTAATATCCCATCCAGTCTAATCCCACCCTCCGACTCACTCCCCGCACCTTTAATAACCCACCCAGTCTAACGCAACTCTCCCCCTCAATCCCCGCACCCTTTAATATCCCACCCACTCTAACCCCATTCTCCCCTCACTCCCCGCACCCTTTAATATCCCACCCACTCTAATCCCATTCTCCCCCTCACTCCCTGCACCCTTTAATATCCCACCCAGTCAATTCCCACTCACCCCGTCACCCTTTAATATCCCATCCAGTCTAATCCCACTCTCCCCCTCATTCCCCGCACCCTTTAATATCCCACCCAGTCAAATTCCACTCTCCCCCTCACTCCCCACACCCTTTAATATCCACTCAGTCTAAACCCACTCTCCCCCTCACTCCCCACACCATTTAATATTCCACCCAGTCTAATCCCACTCTCCCCCTCACTCCCCGCACTCTTTAATATCCCTCCCACTCTAATCCAACTCTCCCCCGCACTCCCCGCACCCTTTAATATCCCACCCAGTCTAATCCCACTCTCCCCCTCACTCTCCGCACCCTTAAATATCCCACCCAGTCTAATCCCACTCTCCCCCTCACTCTCCGCACCCTTAAATATCCCACCCAATCTAATCCAACTCTCCCCCTCACTCCCCACACCCTTTAATATCCCACTCAGTGTAATCCCACTCTCCCCCTCACTCCCCACACCCTTTAATATCCCACCCAGTGTAATCCCACTCACCCTTTAATATCCGACCCAGTCTAATCCCACTCTCCCCCTCACTCCCCATACCCTTTAATATCCACTCAGTCTAAACCCACTCTCCCCCTCACTCCCCACACCATTTAATATTCCACCCAGTCTAATCCCACTCTCCCCCTCACTCCCCGCACTCTTTAATATCCCTCCCACTGTAATCCAACTCTCCCCCGCACTCCCCGCACCCTTTAATATCCCACCCAGTCTAATCCCACTCTCCCCCTCACTCTCCACACCCTTTGATATCCCACCCAGTCTAATCCCACTCTCCCCCTCATACTACGCACTCTTTAATATCCCTCCCACTCTAATCCAACTCTCCCCCGCACTCCCCGCACACTTTAATATCCCACCCAGTCTAATCCCACTCTCCCCCTCACTCCCCGCACCGTTTAATATCCCACCCAGTCTAATCCCACTCTCCCCCTCACTCCCCGCACCCTTTAATATCCCACCCAGTCTAATCCCACTCTCCCCCTCACTCCCCGCACCCTTTAATATCCCACCCGGTCTAATCCCGCTCTCCCCCTCACTCCCCGCACCCTTTAATATCCCACCCAGTGTAATCCCGCTCTCCCTCTCACTCCCCCCACTCTTTAATATCCCACCCAGTCTAATCCCACTCTCCCCCTCACTTCCCGCACCCTTTAATATCCCACCCAGTCTAATCCCACTCTCCCCCTCACTCTCCGCACCCTTAAATATCCCACCCAATCTAATCCAACTCTCCCCCTCACTCCCCACACCCTTTAATATCCCACTCAGTGTAATCCCACTCTCCCCCTCACTCCCCACACCCTTTAATATCCCACCCAGTGTAATCCCACTCACCCTTTAATATCCCACCCAGTCTAATCCCACTCTCCCCCTCACTCCCCATACCCTTTAATATCCACTCAGTCTAAACCCACTCTCCCCCTCACTCCCCACACCATTTAATATTCCACCCAGTCTAATCCCACTCTCCCCCTCACTCCCCGCACTCTTTAATATCCCTCCCACTGTAATCCAACTCTCCCCCGCACTCCCCGCACCCTTTAATATCCCACCCAGTCTAATCCCACTCTCCCCCTCACTCTCCACACCCTTTGATATCCCACCCAGTCTAATCCCACTCTCCCCCTCATTCTACGCACTCTTTAATATCCCTCCCACTCTAATCCAACTCTCCCCCGCACTCCCCGCACCCTTTAATATCCCACCCAGTCTAATCCCACTCTCCCCCTCACTCCCCGCACCGTTTAATATCCCACCCAGTCTAATCCCAGTCTCCCCCTCACTCCCCGCACCCTTTAATATCCCACCCAGTCTAATCCCACTCTCCCCCTCACTCCCCGCACCCTTTAGTATCCCACCCGGTCTAATCCCGCTCTCCCCCTCACTCCCCGCACCCTTTAATATCCCACCCAGTGTAATCCCGCTCTCCCTCTCACTCCCCCCACTCTTTAATATCCCACCCAGTCTAATCCCACTCTCCCCCTCACTTCCCGCACCCTTTAATATCCCACCCAGTCTAATCCCACTCTCCCCCTCACTCCCCACACCCGTTCATATCCCACCCACTCTAACCCCATTCTCCCCCTTACTCGCTGCACCCATTAATATCCGACCCAGTCAAATCCCACTCACCCCCTCACCCTTTAATATCCCACCCAGTCTAATCCATCTCTCCCCCCTCACTCCCTGTAACCTTTAATCCCCCATCCAGTCTAATCCCACTATTCCCCTCACGCCCTGCAACATTTAACATCCCACCCAGTGTAATCCCGCTCTCCCTCTCACTCCCCCCACCCTTTAATATCCCACCCAGTCTAATCCCGCTCTCCCTCTCACTCCCCCCACCCTTTAATATCCCACCCAGTCTAATCCCACTCTCCCCCTCACTTCCCGCACCCTTTAATATCCCACCCAGTCTAATCTCACTCTACCCCTCACTCCCCGCAGCCTTTAATATCACACCCAGTCTAATCCCATTCCCCCATCACTCCCCACACACTTTAATATCCCACCCAGTCTAATCCTACTCTCCCCCTCACTCCCCACACCATTTAATATTCCACCCAGTCTAATCCCACTCTCCCCCTCACTCCCCGCACTCTTTAATATCCCTCCCACTCTAATCCAACTCTCCCCCGCACTCACCGCACCCTTTAATATCCCACCCAGTCTAATCCCACTCTCCCCCTCACTCTCCGCACCCTTAAATATCCCACCCAATCTAATCCAACTCTCCCCCTCACTCTCCGCACCCTTAAATATCCCACCCAGTCTAATCCCACTCTCCCCCTCACTCCCCGCACCCTTTAATATCCCACCCAGTCTAATCCCACTCTCCCCCTCACTCCCCGCACCCTTTAATATCCCACCCGGTCTAATCCCGCTCTCCCCCTCACTCCCCGCACCCTTTAATATCCCACCCAGTGTAATCCCGCTCTCCCTCTCACTCCCCCCACCCTTTAATATCCCACCCAGTCTAATCCCACTCTCCCCCTCACTTCCCGCACCCTTTAATATCCCACCCAGTCAAATTCCACTCTCCCCCTCACTCCCCGCACCCTTTAATATCCCACCCAGTCTAATCCCACTCTCCCCCTCACTCCCCGCACCTGTTCATATCCCACCCACTCTAACCCCATTCTCCCCCTTACGCGCTGCACCCATTAATATCCGACCCAGTCAAATCCCACTCACCCCCTCACCCTTTAATATCCCACCCATTCTAATCCCTCTCTCCCCCCTCACTCCCTGTAACCTTTAATCCCCCATCCAGTCTAATCCCACTATTCCCCTCACGCCCTGCAACATTTAACATCCCACCCAGTGTAATCCCGCTCTCCCTCTCACTCCCCCCACCCTTTAATATCCCACCCAGTCTAATCCCGCTCTCCCTCTCACTCCCCCCACCCTTTAATATCCCACCCAGTCTAATCCCACTCTCCCCCTCACTTCCCGCACCCTTTAATATCCCACCCAGTCAAATTCCACTCTCCCCCTCACTCCCCACATCCTTTAATATCCACTCAGTCTAAACCCACTCTCCCCCTCACTCCCCACACCATTTAATATTCCACCCAGTCTAATCCCACTCTCCCACTCACTCCCCGCACTCTTTAATATCCCTCCCACTCTAATCCAACTCTCCCCCGCACTCCCCGCACCCTTTAATATCCCACCCAGTCTAATCGCACTCTCCCCCTCACTCCCCGCACCCTTTAATATCCCACCCACTCTAATCCCACTCTCCCCCTTACACCCTACACCCTTTAATATCCCACCCAGTCTAATCCCACTCTCCCACTCACTCCCCGCCCCCTTTAATATCCCACCCAGTCTAATCTCACTCTACCCCTCACTCCCCGCAGCCTTTAATATCACACCCAGTCTAATCCCATTCCCCCATCACTCCCCACACACTTTAATATCCCACCCGGTCTAATCCTACTCTCCCCCTCACTCCCCGCACCCTTTAATATCCCACCCAGTCTAATCCCACTCTCCCCCTCACTCCCTGCACCCTTTAATATCCCACCCAGTCTAATCCCACTCTCCCCCTCACTACCCGCACCCTTTAATATCCCACCCAGTCGAATCCCACTCTCCCCCTCACTCCCCGCACCCTTTAATATCCCACCCGGTCTAATCCCGCTCTCCCCCTCACTCCCCGCACCCTTTAATATCCCACCCAGTGTAATCCCGCTCTCCCTCTCACTCCCCCCACTCTTTAATATCCCACCCAGTCTAATCCCACTCTCCCCCTCACTTCCCGCACCCTTTAATATCCCACCCAGTCTAATCCCACTCTCGCCCTCACTCCCCGCACCTGTTCATATCCCACCCACTCTAACCCCATTCTCCCCCTTACGCGCTGCACCCATTAATATCCGACCCAGTCAAATCCCACTCACCCCCTCACCCTTTAATATCCCACCCAGTCTAATCCCTCTCTCCCCCCTCACTCCCTGTAACCTTTAATCCCCCATCCAGTCTAATCCCACTATTCCCCTCACGCCCTGCAACATTTAACATCCCACCCAGTGTAATCCCGCTCTCCCTCTCACTCCCCCCACCCTTTAATATCCCACCCAGTCTAATCCCGCTCTCCCTCTCACTCCCCCCACCCTTTAATATCCCACCCAGTCTAATCCCACTCTCCCCCTCACTTCCCGCACCCTTTAATATCCCACCCAGTCAAATTCCACTCTCCCCCTCACTCCCCACATCCTTTAATATCCACTCAGTCTAATCCCACTCTCCCACTCACTCCCCGCACTCTTTAATATCCCTCCCACTCTAATCCAACTCTCCCCCGCACTCCCCGCACCCTTTGATATCCCACCCAGTCTAATCGCACTCTCCCCCTCACTCCCCGCACCCTTTAATATCCCACCCACTCTAATCCCACTCTCCCCCTTACACCCTACACCCTTTAATATCCCACCCAGTCTAATCCCACTCTCCCACTCACTCCCCGCCCCCTTTAATATCCCACCCAGTCTAATCTCACTCTACCCCTCACTCCCCGCAGCCTTTAATATCACACCCAGTCTAATCCCATTCCCCCATCACTCCCCACACACTTTAATATCCCACCCAGTCTAATCCTACTCTCCCCCTCACTCCCCGCACCCTTTAATATCCCACCCAGTCTAATCCCACTCTCCCCCTCACTCCCTGCACCCTTTAATATCCCACCAAGTCTAATCCCACTCTCCCCCTCACTACCCGCACCCTTTAATATCACACCCAGTCTAATCCCACCCTCTCCCTCACTCCCCGCACCCTTTAATATCCCACCCAGTCTAATCCCACTCAACCCCTCACTCCCCACACCCTTTAATATCCCACCCAGTCTAATCCCACCCTCCCCCTCACTCCCCGCACCCTTTAATATCCCACCCAGTCTAATCCCACCCTCCCCCTCACTCCCGGCACCCTTTAATATCCCACCCAGTCTAATCCCGCCCTCTCCCTCACTCCCCGCACCCTTTAATATCCTACCCAGTCTAATCCCACCTCCCGCTCACTCCCCGCACCGTTTAATATCCCACCCAGTCTAATCCCACCCTCCGACTCACTCCCCGCACCCTTTAATAACCCACCCAGTCTAATCCAACTCTCCCCCTCACTCCCCGCACCCTTTAATATCCCACCAACTCTAACCCCATACTCCCCCTCACTCCCCACAGCCTTTAATATCCCACCCAGTCTAATCCCACCCTCCCCCTCACTCCCCACACCCTTTAATATCCCACCCAGTCTAATCCCACCCTCCCCCTCACTCCCGGCACCCTTTAATATCCCACCCAGTCTAATCCCACTCTCTCCCTCACTCCCCGCACCCTTTAATATCCCACCCAGTCTAATCCCACTCTCCCCCTCACTCCCCGCACCGTTTAATATCCCACCCAGTCTAATCCCACCTCCCGCTCACTCCCCGCACCGTTTAATATCCCATCCAGTCTAATCCCACCCTCCGACTCACTCCCCGCACCCTTTAATAACCCACCCAGTCTAACCCAACTCTCCCCCTCACTCCCCGCACCCATTAATATCCCACCCACTCTAACCCCATTCTCCCCCTCACTCCCCACACCCTTTAATATCCCACCCAGTCTAATCCCACCCTCCGACTCACTCCCCGCACCCTTTAATAACCCACCCAGTCTAATCCAACTCTCCCCCTCACTCCCCGCACCCTTTAATATCCCACCCAGTCTAATCCCACTCGCCCCCTCACTCCCCGCACCGTTTAATATCCCACCCAGTCTAATCCCACCTCCCGCTCACTCCCCGCACCGTTTAATATCCCATCCAGTCTAATCCCACCCTCCGACTCACTCCCCGCACCCTTTAATATCCCACCCACTCTAATCCCATTCTCCCCCTCACTCCCTGCACCCTTTAATATCCCACCCAGTCAATTCCCACTCACCCCGTCACCCTTTAATATCCCATCCAGTCTAATCCCACTCTCCCCCTCATTCCCCGCACCCTTTAATATCCCACCCAGTCAAATTCCACTCTCCCCCTCACTCCCCACACCCTTTAATATCCACTCAGTCTAAACCCACTCTCCCCCTCACTCCCCACACCATTTAATATTCCACCCAGTCTAATCCCACTCTCCCCCTCACTCCCCGCACTCTTTAATATCCCTCCCACTCTAATCCAACTCTCCCCCGCACTCCCCGCACCCTTTAATATCCCACCCAGTCTAATCCCACTCTCCCCCTCACTCTCCGCACCCTTAAATATCCCACCCAGTCTAATCCCACTCTCCCCCTCACTCTCCGCACCCTTAAATATCCCACCCAATCTAATCCAACTCTCCCCCTCACTCCCCACACCCTTTAATATCCCACTCAGTGTAATCCCACTCTCCCCCTCACTCCCCACACCCTTTAATATCCCACCCAGTGTAATCCCACTCACCCTTTAATATCCCACCCAGTCTAATCCCACTCTCCCCCTCACTCCCCATACCCTTTAATATCCACTCAGTCTAAACCCACTCTCCCCCTCACTCCCCACACCATTTAATATTCCACCCAGTCTAATCCCACTCTCCCCCTCACTCCCCGCACTCTTTAATATCCCTCCCACTCTAATCCAACTCTCCCCCGCACTCCCCGCACCCTTTAATATCCCACCCAGTCTAATCGCACTCTCCCCCTCACTCCCCGCACCCTTTAATATCCCACCCACTCTAATCCCACTCTCCCCCTTACACCCTACACCCTTTAATATCCCACCCAGTCTAATCCCACTCTCCCACTCACTCCCCGCCCCCTTTAATATCCCACCCAGTCTAATCTCACTCTACCCCTCACTCCCCGCAGCCTTTAATATCTCACCCAGTCTAATCCCATTCCCCCCTCACTCCCCACACCCTTTAATATCCCACCCAGTCTAATCCCACTCTCCCCCTCACTCCCCGCACCCTTTAATATCCCACCCAGTCTAATCCCACTCTCCCCCTCACTCCCCGCACCCGTTCATATCCCACCCACTCTAACCCCATTCTCCCCCTTACGCGCTGCACCCATTAATAACCGACTCAGTCAAATCCCACTCACCCCCTCACTCTTTAATATCCCATCCAGTCTAATCCCTCTCTCCCCCCTCACTCCCTGTAACCTTTAATCCCCCATCCAGTCTAATCCCACTATTCCCCTCACGCCCTGCAACATTTAACGTCCCATCCAGTCTAATCCCACTCTCCCCCTCACTCTCCACAACCTTTAATATCCCACCCAGTCTAATCCCACTCTCCCCCTCACTCTCCGCACCCTTAAATATCCCACCCAATCTAATCCAACTCTCCCCCTCACTCCCCACACCCTTTAATATCCCACCCAGTGTAATCCCACTCTCCCCCTCACTCCCCACACCCTTTAATATCCCACCCAGTGTAATCCCGCTCACCCTTTAATATCCCACCCAGTCTAATCCCACTCTCCCCCTCACTCCCCATACCCTTTAATATCCACTCAGTCTAAACCCACTCTCCCCCTCACTCCCCACACCATTTAATATTCCACCCAGTCTAATCCCACTCTCCCCCTCACTCCCCGCACTCTTTAATATCCCTCCCACTGTAATCCAACTCTCCCCCGCACTCCCCGCACCCTTTAATATCCCACCCAGTCTAATCGCACTCTCCCCCTCACTCCCCGCACCCTTTAATATCCCACCCAGTCAAATTCCACTCTCCCCCTCACTCCCCACACCCTTTAATATCCACTCAGTCTAAACCCACTCTCCCCCTCACTCCCCACACCATTTAATATTCCACCCAGTCTAATCCCACTCTTCCCCTCACTCCCCGCACTCTTTAATATCCCTCCCACTCTAATCCAACTCTCCCCTGCACTCCCCGCACCCTTTAATATCCCACCCAGTCTAATCGCACTCTCCCCCTCACTCCCCGCACCCTTTAATATCCCACCCACTCTAATCCCACTCTCCCCCTTACACCCTACACCCTTTAATATCCCACCCAGTCTAATCCCACTCTCCCACTCACTCCCCGCCCCCTTTAATATCCCACCCAGTCTAATCTCACTCTACCCCTCACTCCCCGCAGCCTTTAATATCTCACCCAGTCTAATCCCATTCCCCCCTCACTCCCCACACCCTTTAATATCCCACCCAGTCTAATCCCACTCTCCCCCTCACTCCCCGCACCCTTTAATATCCCACCCAGTCTAATCCCACTCTCCCCCTCACTCCCTGCACCCTTTAATATCCCACCCAGTCTAATCCCACTCTCCCCCTCACTCCCCGCACCCTTTAATATCACACCTAGTCTAATCCCACCCTCTCCCTCACTCCCCGCACCCTTTAATATCCCACCCAGTCTAATCCCACTCAACCCCTCACTCCCCACACCCTTTAATATCCCACCCAGTCTAATCCCACTCTCCCCCTCACTCCCCACAACCTTTAATATCCCACCCAGTCTAATCCCACCTCCCCCTCACTTCCCACACCCTTTAATATCCCACCCAGTCTAATCCCACCCTCCCCCTCACTCCCCGCACCCTTTAATATCCCACCCAGTCTAATCCCACCCTCCCCCTCACTCCCGGCACCCTTTAATATCCCACCCAGTCTAATCCCGCCCTCTCCGTCACTCCCCGCAACCTTTAATATCCCACCAACTCTAACCCCATACTCCCCCTCACTCCCCACAGCCTTTAATATCCCACCCAGTCTAATCCCACTCTCCCCCTCACTCCCCACACCCTTTAATATCCCAATAAGTCTAATCGCACCCTCCCCCTCACTCCCGGCACCCTTTAATATCCCACCCAGTCTAATCCCACTCGTTCCCTCACTCCCCGCACCCTTTAATATCCCACCCAGTCTAATCCCACTCTCCCCCTCACTCCCCGCACCGTTTAATATCCCACCCAGTCTAATCCCACCTCCCGCTCACTCCCCGCACCGTTTAATATCCCATCCAGTCTAATCCCACCCTCCGACTCACTCTCCGCACCCTTTAATAACCCACCCAGTCTAATCCCACTCTCCCCCTCACCCCCCGCACCCGTTCATATCCCACCCACTCTAACCCCATTCTCCCCCTTACGCGCTGCACCCATTAATAACCGACCCAGTCAAATCCCACTCACCCCCTCACTCTTTAATATCCCATCCAGTCTAATCCCTCTCTCCCCCCTCACTCCCTGTAACCTTTAATCCCCCATCCAGTCTAATCCCACTATTCCCCTCACGCCCTGCAACATTTAACATCCCATCCAGTCTAATCCCACTCTCCCCCTCACTCTCCGCAACCTTTAATATCCCACCCAGTCTAATCCCACTCTCCCCCTCACTCTCCGCACCCTTAAATATCCCACCCAATCTAATCCAACTCTCCCCCTCACTCCCCACACCCTTTAATATCCCACCCAGTGTAATCCCACTCTCCCCCTCACTCCCCACACCCTTTAATATCCCACCCAGTGTAATCCCGCTCACCCTTTAATATCCCACCCAGTCTAATCCCACTCTCCCCCTCACTCCCCATACCCTTTAATATCCACTCAGTCTAAACCCACTCTCCCCCTCACTCCCCACACCATTTAATATTCCACCCAGTCTAATCCAACTCTCCCCCTCACTCCCCGCACTCTTTAATATCCCTCCCACTGTAATCCAACTCTCCCCCGCACTCCCCGCACCCTTTAATATCCCACCCAGTCTAATCCCACTCTCCCCCTCACTCCCCGCACCCTTTAATATCCCACCCAGTCTAATCCCACTCTCCCCCTCACTCCCCACACCCTTTAATATCCACTCAGTCTAAACCCACTCTCCCCCTCACTCCACACACCATTTAATATTCCACCCAGTCTAATCCCACTCTTCCCCTCACTCCCCGCACTCTTTAATATCCCTCCCACTCTAATCCAACTCTCCCCCGCACTCCCCGCACCCTTTAATATCCCACCCAGTCTAATCCCACTCTCCGCACCCTTAAATATCCCACCCAATCTAATCCAACTCTCCCCCTCACTCCCCGCACCGTTTAATATCCCACCCAGTCTAATCCCACTCTCCCCCTCACTCCCCGCACCCTTTAATATCCCACCCAGTCTAATCCCACTCTCCCCCTCACTCCCCGCACCCTTTAATATCCCACCCGGTCTAATCCCGCTCTCCCCCTCACTCCCCGCACCCTTTAATATCCCACCCAGTGTAATCCCGCTCTCCCTCTCACTCCCCCCACCCTTTAATATCCCACCCAGTCTAATCCCACTCTCCCCCTCACTTCCCGCACCCTTTAATATCCCACACAGTCAAATTCCACTCTCCCCCTCACTCCCCGCACCCTTTAATATCCCACCCAGTCTAATCCCACTCTCCCCCTCACTCCCCGCACCCGTTCATATCCCACCCACTCTAACCCCATTCTCCCCCTTACGCGCTGCACCCATTAATATCCGACCCAGTCAAATCCCACTCACCCCCTCACCCTTTAATATCCCACCCAGTCTAATCCCTCTCTCCCCCCTCACTCCCTGTAACCTTTAATCCCCCATCCAGTCTAATCCCACTATTCCCCTCACGCCCTGCAACATTTAACATCCCACCCAGTGTAATCCCGCTCTCCCTCTCACTCCCCCCACCCTTTAATATCCCACCCAGTCTAATCCCGCTCTCCCTCTCACTCCCCCCACCCTTTAATATCCCACCCAGTCTAATCCCACTCTCCCCCTCACTTCCCGCACCCTTTAATATCCCACCCAGTCAAATTCCACTCTCCCCCTCACTCCCCACATCCTTTAATATCCACTCAGTCTAAACCCACTCTCCCCCTCACTCCCCACACCATTTAATATTCCACCCAGTCTAATCCCACTCTCCCACTCACTCCCCGCACTCTTTAATATCCCTCCCACTCTAATCCAACTCTCCCCCGCACTCCCCGCACCCTTTAATATCCCACCCAGTCTAATCGCACTCTCCCCCTCACTCCCCGCACCCTTTAATATCCCACCCACTCTAATCCCACTCTCCCCCTTACACCCTACACCCTTTAATATCCCACCCAGTCTAATCCCACTCTCCCACTCACTCCCCGCCCCCTTTAATATCCCACCCAGTCTAATCTCACTCTACCCCTCACTCCCCGCAGCCTTTAATATCTCACCCAGTCTAATCCCATTCCCCCCTCACTCCCCACACCCTTTAATATTCCACCCAGTCTAATCCCACTCTCCCCCTCACTCCCCGCACCCTTTAATATCCCACCCAGTCTAATCCCACTCTCCCCCTCACTCCCTGCACCCTTTAATATCCCACCCAGTCTAATCCCACTCTCCCCCTCACTCCCCGCACCCTTTAATATCACACCTAGTCTAATCCCACCCTCTCCCTCACTCCCCGCACCCTTTAATATCCCACCCAGTCTAATCCCACTCAACCCCTCACTCCCCACACCCTTTAATATCCCACCCAGTCTAATCCCACTCTCCCCCTCACTCCCCACAACCTTTAATATCCCACCCAGTCTAATCCCACCTCCCCCTCACTTCCCACACCCTTTAATATCCCACCTAGTCTAATCCCACCCTCCCCCTCACTCCCCGCACCCTTTAATATCCCACCCAGTCTAATCCCACCCTCCCCCTCACTCCCGGCACCCTTTAATATCCCACCCAGTCTAATCCCGCCCTCTCCCTCACTCCCCGCACCCTTTAATATCCCACCAACTCTAACCCCATACTCCCCCTCACTCCCCACAGCCTTTAATATCCCACCCAGTCTAATCCCACTCTCCCCCTCACTCCCCACACCCTTTAATATCCCAATAAGTCTAATCGCACCCTCCCCCTCACTCCCGGCACCCTTTAATATCCCACCCAGTCTAATCCCACTCGTTCCCTCACTCCCCGCACCCTTTAATATCCCACCCAGTCTAATCCCACTCTCCCCCTCACTCCCCGCACCGTTTAATATCCCACCCAGTCTAATCCCACCTCCCGCTCACTCCCCGCACCGTTTAATATCCCATCCAGTCTAATCCCACCCTCCGACTCACTCTCCGCACCCTTTAATAACCCACCCAGTCTAATCCAACTCTCCCCCTCACTCCCCGCACCCTTTAATATCCCACCCACTCTAACCCCATTCTCCCCCTCACTCCCCGCACCCTTTAGTATCCCACCCACTCTAATCCCATTCTCCCCCTCACTCCCTGAACCCTTTAATTTCCCACCCAGTCAATTCCCACTCACCCTTTCACCCTTTAATATCCCATCCAGTCTAATCCCACTCTCACCCTCATTCCCCGCACCCTTTACTATCCCACCCAGTCAAATTCCACTCTCCCCCTCACTCCCCACACCCTTTAATATCCACTCAGTCTATACCCACTCTCCCCCTCACTCCCCACACCATTTAATATTCCACCCAGTCTAATCCCACTCTCCCCCTCACTCCCCGCACTCTTTAATATCCCTCCCACTCTAATCCAACTCTCCCCTGCACTCCCCGCACCCTTTAATATCCCACCCAGTCTAATCCCACTCTCCCCCTCACTCTCCGCACCCTTAAATATCCCACCCAATCTAATCCAACTCTCCCCCTCACTCCCCGCACCGTTTAATATCCCACCCAGTCTAATCCCACTCTCCCTCTCACTCCCTGCACCCTTTAATATCCCACCCAGTGTAATCCCACTCTCCCCCTCACTCCCCGCACCCCTTTCATATCCCACCCAGTCAAATTCCACTCTCCCCCTCACTCCCCACACCCTTTAATATCCACTCAGTCTAAACCCACTCTCCCCCTCACTCCCCACACCATTTAATATTCCACCCAGTCTAATCCCACTCTCCCCCTCACTCCCCGCACTCTTTAATATCCCTCCCACTCTAATCCAACTCTCCCCCGCACTCCCCGCACCCTTTAATATCCCACCCAGTCTAATCGCACTCTCCCCCTCACTCCCCGCACCCTTTAATATCCCACCCACTCTAATCCCACTCTCCCCCTCACACCCTACACCCTTTAATATCCCACCCAGTCTAATCTCACTCTACCCCTCACTCCCCGCATCCTTTAATATCCCACCCAGTCTAATCCCACTCTCCCTCTCACTCCCCCCACCTTTAATATCCCACCCAGTCTAATCCCACTCTCCCCCTCACTCCCCACACCCTTTAATATCCCACCCAGTCAAATTCCACTCTCCCCCTCACTCCCCACACCCTTTAATATCCACTCAGTCTAAACCCACTCTCCCCCTCACTCCCCACACCATTTAATATTCCACCCAGTCTAATCCCACTCTCCCCCTCACTCCCCGCACTCTTTAATATCCCTCCCACTCTAATCCAACTCTCCCCCGCACTCCCCGCACCCTTTAATATCCCACCCAGTCTAATCGCACTCTCCCCCTCACTCCCCGCACCCTTTAATATCCCACCCACTCTAATCCCACTCTCCCCCTCACACCCTACACCCTTTAATATCCCACCCAGTCTAATCTCACTCTACCCCTCACTCCCCGCATCCTTTAATATCCCACCCAGTCTAATCCCACTCTCCCTCTCACTCCCCCCACCCTTTAATATCCCACCCAGTCTAATCCCACTCTCCCCCTCACTCCCCACACCCTTTAATATCCCACCCAGTCAAATTCCACTCTCCCCCTCACTCCCCACACCCTTTAATATCCACTCAGTCTAAACCCACTCTCCCCCTCACTCCCCACACCATTTAATATTCCACCCAGTCTAATCCCACTCTCCCCCTCACTCCCCGCACTCTTTAATATCCCTCCCACTCTAATCCAACTCTCCCCCGCACTCCCCGCACCCTTTAATATCCCACCCAGTCTAATCGTACTCTCCCCCTCACTCCCCGCACCCTTTAATATCCCACCCACTCTAATCCCACTCTCCCCCTCACACTCTACAGCCTTTAATATCCCACCCAGTCTAATCCCACTCTCCCACTCACTCCCCACACCCTTTAATATCCCACCCAGTCTAATCCCACTCTCCCCCTCACTCCCCGCACCCTTTAATATCCCACCCAGTCTAATCTCACTCTCCCCCTCACTCCCTGCACTCTTTAATATCCCACCCAGTCTAATCCCACCCTCTCCCTCACTCCCCGCACCCTTTAATATCCCACCCACTCTAACCCCATTCTCCCCCTCACTCCCCGCACCCTTTAATATCCCACCCACTCTAATCCCATTCTCCCCCTCACTCCCTGCACCCTTTAATTTCCCACCCAGTCAATTCCCACTCACTCCGTCACCCTTTAATATCCCATCCAGTCTAATCCCACTCTCCCCCTCATTCCCCGCACCCTTTAATATCCCACCCAGTCTAATCCCCCACTCCCCCCTCACTCCCCGCACCCTTTTATATCCCACCCAGTCTAATCCCACTCTCCCCCTCACTCTCCGCACCCTTAAATATCCCACCCAATCTAATCCAACTCTCCCCCTCACTCCCCGCACCGTTTAATATCCCACCCAGTCTAATCCCACTCTCCCTCTCACTCCCTGCACCCTTTAATATCCCACCCAGTGTAATCCCGCTCTCCCTCTCACTCCCCGCACTCTTTAATATCCCTCCCACTCTAATCCAACTCTCCCCCGCACTCCCCGCACCCTTTAATATCCCACCCAGTCTAATCGCACTCTCCCCCTCACTCCCCGCACCCTTTAATATCCCACCCACTCTAATCCCACTCTCCCCCTCACACCCTACACCCTTTAATATCCCACCCAGTCTAATCTCACTCTACCCCTCACTCCCCGCATCCTTTAATATCCCACCCAGTCTAATCCCACTCTCCCTCTCACTCCCCCCACCCTTTAATATCCCACCCAGTCTAATCCCACTCTCCCCCTCACTCCCCACACCCTTTAATATCCCACCCAGTCAAATTCCACTCTCCCCCTCACTCCCCACACCCTTTAATATCCACTCAGTCTAAACCCACTCTCCCCCTCACTCCCCACACCATTTAATATTCCACCCAGTCTAATCCCACTCTCCCCCTCACTCCCCGCACTCTTTAATATCCCTCCCACTCTAATCCAACTCTCCCCCGCACTCCCCGCACCCTTTAATATCCCACCCAGTCTAATCGCACTCTCCCCCTCACTCCCCGCACCCTTTAATATCCCACCCACTCTAATCCCACTCTCCCCCTCACACCCTACACCCTTTAATATCCCACCCAGTCTAATCTCACTCTACCCCTCACTCCCCGCATCCTTTAATATCCCACCCAGTCTAATCCCACTCTCCCTCTCACTCCCCCCACCCTTTAATATCCCACCCAGTCTAATCCCACTCTCCCCCTCACTCCCCACACCCTTTAATATCCCACCCAGTCAAATTCCACTCTCCCCCTCACTCCCCACACCCTTTAATATCCACTCAGTCTAAACCCACTCTCCCCCTCACTCCCCACACCATTTAATATTCCACCCAGTCTAATCCCACTCTCCCCCTCACTCCCCGCACTCTTTAATATCCCTCCCACTCTAATCCAACTCTCCCCCGCACTCCCCGCACCCTTTAATATCCCACCCAGTCTAATCGCACTCTCCCCCTCACTCCCCGCACCCTTTAATATTCCACCCACTCTAATCCCACTCTCCCCCTCACACTCTACAGCCTTTAATATCCCACCCAGTCTAATCCCACTCTCCCACTCACTCCCCACACCCTTTAATATCCCACCCAGTCTAATCCCACTCTCCCCCTCACTCCCCGCACCCTTTAATATCCCACCCAGTCTAATCTCACTCTCCCCCTCACTCCCTGCACTCTTTAATATCCCACCCAGTCTAATCCCACCCTCTCCCTCACTCCCCGCACCCTTTAATATCCCACCCACTCTAACCCCATTCTCCCCCTCACTCCCCGCACCCTTTAATATCCCACCCACTCTAATCCCATTCTCCCCCTCACTCCCTGCACCCTTTAATTTCCCACCCAGTCAATTCCCACTCACTCCGTCACCCTTTAATATCCCATCCAGTCTAATCCCACTCTCCCCCTCATTCCCCGCACCCTTTAATATCCCACCCAGTCTAATCCCACACTCCCCCCTCACTCCCCGCACCCTTTTATATCCGACCCAGTCTAATCCCACTCTCCCCCCTCACTCCCCGCACCCTTTAATATCCCACCCAGTCTAATCCCACTCTCCCCCCTCACTCCCTGTAACCTTTAATCCCCCATCCAGTCTAATCCCCCTCTCCCCCTCACTCCCCGCACCCTTAAATATCCCACCCAGTCTAATCCCACTCTCCCCCTACTCCCCGCACCCTTTAATATCCCACCCAGTCTAATCCCACTCACCCCCTCACTCCCCACACCCTTTAATATCCCACCCAGTCTAATCCCACTCTGCCCCTCGCTCCCCACACCCTTTGATATCTCTCCAAGTCTAATCCCACCCTCCCTCTCACTCCCCGCACTCTTTAATATCCCACCCAGTCAAATCCCACTCACCCCCTCACCCTTTAATATCCCACCCAGTCTGATCCCACTCTCCCACTCACTCCCCGCACCCTTTAATATCCCACCCAGTCTAATCTCACTCTACCCCTCACTCCCCGCACCCTTTAATATCCCACCCAGTCTAATCCCACTCTCCCCCTCACTCCCCACACCCTTTAATATCCCACCCAGTCTAATCCCACTCTCCCACTCACTCCCCGCACCCTTTAATATCCCACCCAGTCTAACCTCACTCTACCCCTCACTCCCCGCACCCTTTAATGTCCCACGCAGTCTAATCCCACTCTCCCCCTCACTCCCCTCACCCTTTAATATCCCAACCGGTCTAATCCCACACTGCCCCTCACTCCCCGCACCCTTTAATAACCCACCTAGTCTAATCCCATTCTCCCGTCACTCCCCGCACCCTTTAATATCCCGCCCTGTCTAATCCCACTATCCCCCTCACTACCCGCACCCTTTAATAGCCCACCCAGTCATTCCCCCTCTCCCCCTCACTCCCCACACCCTTTAATATCCCACCCAGTCTAATCCCACTCTCCCCCTCACTCCCCGCACCCTTTAATATCTCACCCAGTCTAATCCTACTCTCCCCACACTCCCCGCACCCTTTAATATCCCACCCAGTCTAATCCCACTCTCCCCCTCATCCCCACACACTTTAATATCCCACCCAGTCTAATCCCACTCTCCCCCTCATCCCCACACCCTTTAATATCCCACCCAGTCTTACCCCACTCTCCCCCTCACTCCCCTCATCCTTTAATATCCCACGCAGTCTAATCCCACTCTCCTCCTCACTCCCCACACCATTTAATAACCCATCCAGTCTCATCCCACTCTCCCCCTCATTCCCCGCACCCTTTAATATCCCACACAGTCTAATCCCTCTCTCCCCCTCACTGCCTGCAACCTTTAATATCCCACCCAGTCTAATCCCACTCTCCCCCTTCCCTCCCTGTAACCTTTAATACCCCATCCAGTCTAATCCCACTATTCCCCTCACGCCCTGCAACATTTATCATCCCATCCAGTCTAATCCCACTCTCCCCCTCACTCCCCGCACCCTTTAATATCACACCCAGTCTAATCCCACTCTCCCCCTCACTCCCCTCACCCTTTAATATCCCACGCAGTCTAATCCCACTCTCCCCCTCACTCCCCACACCATTTAATATCCCACCCAGTCTAATCCCACTCTCCCCCTCACTCCCCACACCCTTTAATATCCCACCCAGTCTAATCCCACTCTCCCCCTCACTCCCCGCACCCTTTAATATCACACCCAGTCTAATCCCACTCTCCCCCTCACTCCCCTCACCCTTTAATATCCCACCCAGTCTATTCCCACTCTCCCCGCACCCTTTAATATCCCACCCAGTCTAATGCCACTCTCCCCCTCACTCCCCGCACCCTTTAATATCCCACCCAGTCTAATCCCACCCTCCCCCTCACTCCCCGCACCCTTGAATATCCCACCCAGTCTAATCCCACCCTCCCCCTCACTCCCCGCACCCTTTAATATCCCACCCAGTCTAATCCCACTCTCCCCCTCACTCCCTGCACCCTTTAATATCCCACCCAGTCTAATCCCACTCTCCCCCTCACTCCCCGCACTGTTTAATATCCCACCCAGTCTAATCCCACTCTCCCCCTCACTCCCCGCACCCTTTAATATCCCACCCAGCCTAATCGCACTCTCCCTCTCACACCCCACACCCTTTAATATCCCACCCAGTCTAATCCCACTCTCCCCCTCACTCCCCACACCCTTTAATATCCCACCCATCTAATCCTACTCTCCCCACACTCCCCGCACCCTTTAATATCCCACCCAGTCTAATCCCACTCTCCCCCTCACTCCCCACACCCTTTAATATCCCACCCATCTAATCCTACTCTCCCCACACTCCCCGCACCCTTTAATATCCCACCCAGTCTAATCCCACTCTCCCCCTCACTCCCCACAGCCTTTAATATCCCACCCAGTCTAATCCCACTCTCCCCCTCACTCCCCACACCCTTTAATATCCCACCCAGTCTAATCCCACTCTCCCCCTTACTCCCCGCACCCTTTAATATCCCACCCAGTCTAATCCCACTCTCCCCGCACCCTTTAATATCCCACCCAGTCTAGTGCCACTCTCCCCCTCACTCCCTGCACCCTTGAATATCCCACCCAGTCTAATCCCACCCTCCCCCTCACTCCCCGCACCCTTTACCATCCCACCCAGTCTAATCCCACTCTCCCCCTCACTCCCCGCTCCCTTTACCATCCCACGCAGTGAGACTGCTGAGTTTCCTGCCACAATGATCACACTTTGAAACAACCTCCTTCATTGTCTGCGGAGTGCTTTGGGATGTTTCAGGTGGTGAAATCTGCTGGAGGAATGGTCGCTGTTGCTTAGACAGTCCAATGGACATCAACTGGCTGCTGGCTGTCAGTAGCACTAACCCAGAGTCAGCTAGCTACACTGTGAAGCATCCCCCTCTCTGCCGCCTGTTTGCAGTTGAACGTGTAGCGCCAGGCACTGAACATGCTGAGCCGCGAGGAAGCGTGCAGGGAGGCTCTGTACACTGATATCAGTCTGCCCACAGGGCGGCGAGGGACACTGCAGTGAGAATCACCCTCTTTCTGCCGGGCTGGGACAGACCTGCGAGAGTTTCAACTGAACATCTCCAGGCGCCTCCCGAACTCCACTCGTTGCACAATCTCTTCCAACTGGTGGCAACTTTCACGTTTCATTATGTTCTCATTTGTCACGGGGTATTAAGAGCCATGGAACCAAGGTGGGTAAATGGAGTTAAGACTGACTGTTCCAGGGGCTCAACACTCTCTCTCCTCCTCCTCCTCCTCGTCGTTTCCTACCTCAGCTCACCCTGCCATAAACTGTGAGGAACGCCAGAGGGCAGCGCTTCCCCATTTAACTGACCAGTGCTGTCAGCGGCAGCAACAACAGTTTGGGTGCATTCTGCAACCTTAACAGGGTTGGACGTCACCCAAAAACACCAATAAATCCGGGAGACAATAGGACAGGTGATCAACAGCTCTTAAAGGAGGACAGAGAGGCGGAGAGGTTTAATGGGGGGCAATTCCAGAGCTTCGGGACCCCAGGAAGCTGAAGGCACGGTGGCCAATGGCGGAGCGATGGGAATCGGGGGATGGTCAAGAGGCCGGAATTGGAGCAGCGCAGAGAACTCAGAGGGTTGTAGGATGTTACAGAGATAGGGAAGGTTGTAGGGGCTGGGGGAGGTTACAGAGATAGGGAGGGTTGTAAGGGCTGGAGGAGGTTACAGAGATAGGGAGGGGTGTAGGGGGCTGGAGGGGGTTACAGAGATAGGGAGGGTTGTAGAGGCTGGAGGAGGTTACAGAGATAGGGAGGGGTGTAGGGGGCTGGAGGGGGTTACAGAGATAGGGAGGGTTGTAGAGGCTGGAGGAGGTTACAGAGATAGGGAGGGTTGTAGGGGTTGGAGGAGGTTACAGAGAGAGGGAGGGTTGTAGGGGCTGGAGGAGGTTACAGAGATAGGGAGGGGTGTAGGGGCTGGAGGAGGTTACAGAGAGAGGGAGGGTTGTAGGGGCTGGAGGGGGTTACAGAGATAGGGAGGGTTGTAGGGGCTGGAGGAGGTTACAGAGATAGGGAGGGGTGTAGGGGCTGGAGGAGGTTACAGAGATAGGGAGGGTTGTAGGGACTGGAGGAGGTTACAGAGATAGGGAGGGGTGTAGGGGCTGGAGGAGGCTACAGAGATGGGGGGGGTAGGGACTGGAGGAGGTTACAGAGATAGGGAGGGTTGTAGGGGCTGGAGGAGGTTACAGAGATAGGGAGGGGTGTAGGGGCTGGAGGAAGTTACAGAGCTAGGGAGGGTTGTAGGGGCTGGAGGAGATTACAGAGATAGGGAGGGGTGTAGGGGCTGGAGGAGGTTACAGAGATAGGGAGGGTTGTAGGGACTGGAGGAGGTTACAGAGATAGGGGTGTAGGGGCTGGAGAAGGTTACAGAGATAGGGAGGGGTGTAGGGGCTGGAGGAGGTTACAGAGATAGGGAGGGGTGTAGGGGCTGGAGGAGGTTACAGAGATAGGGAGGGTTGTAGGGGCTAGAGGAGGTTACAGAGATAGGGAGGGTTGTAGGGGCTGGAGGAGGTTACAGAGATAGGGAGGGTTGTAGGGACTGGAGGAGGTTACAGAGATAGGGAGGGTTGTAGGGGCTGGAGGAGGTTACAGAGATAGGGAGGGGTGTAGGGGCTGGAGGAGGTTACAGGGATAGGGAGGGGTGTAGGGGCTGGAGGAGGTTACAGAGATAGGGAGGGTTGTAGGGGCTAGAGGAGGTTACAGAGATAGGGAGGGTTGTAGGGGCTGGAGGAGGTTACAGAGATAGGGAGGGGTGTAGGGGCTGGAGGAGGTTACAGAGATAGGGAGGGTTGTAGGGGCTGGAGGGGGTTACAGAGATAGGGAGGGTTGTAGGGGTTGGGGGAGGTTATGGAGATAGGGAGGGTTGTAGGGGCTGGAGGAGGTTACAGAGATAGGGAGGGGTGTAGGGGCTGGAGGGGGTTACAGAGATAGGGAGGGGTGTAGGGGCTGGAGGAGGTTACAGAGATAGGGAGGGGTGTAGGGGCTGGAGGGGGTTACAGAGATAGGGAGGGGTGTAGGGGCTGGAGGAGGTTACAGAGATAGGGAGGGGTGTAGGGGCTGGAGGAGGTTACAGAGATAGGGAGGGGTGTAGGGGCTGGAGGAGGTTACAGAGATAGGGAGGGGTGTAGGGGCTGGAGGAGGTTACAGAGATAGGGAGGGGTGTAGGGGCTGGAGGAGGTTACAGAGATAGGGAGGGTTGTAGGGGCTGGAGGGGGTTACAGAGATAGGGAGGGGTGTAGGGGCTGGAGGAGGTTACAGAGATAGGGAGGGTTGTAGGGGCTGGAGGGGGTTACAGAGATAGGGAGGGTTGTAGGGGCTGGAGGGGGTTACAGAGATAGGGAGGGGTATAGGGGCTGGAGGAGGTTACAGAGATAGGGAGGGTTGTAGGGGCTGGAGGAGGTTACAGAGATAGGGAGGGGTGTAGGGGCTGGAGGAGGTTACAGAGATAGGGAGGGGTGTAGGGGCTGGAGGAGGTTACAGAGATAGGGAGGGGTGTAGGGGCTGGAGGGGGTTACAGAGATAGGGAGGGATGTAGGGGTTGGGGGAGGTTATGGAGATAGGTGTGAGCCCATGTAAAGATTTGAAAACAAGGATGAGAAGTTTAAAACGAAGGGATCGTTTGACCGGGAGCCAGTGTGGGTCACTGAGTACCCGGGGCGATGGGTTGTCAGTTCACAAAGTTATCAAGAACTCTCCTGCCTCGGAATAATAAGGGGATAGAACATGGGAAACCGGCTGTGTGTTGGAATAGTTGAGTCTGGAGGTGACAAAGATGTGGGTGATGGTTCCAGCAGCAGATGAGCTGAGGCAGGAGTGGAATCGAGTGAAGTTACAGAGGTGGAAAAAAAGACGGTCTTAGTAGTGGCGCAATATATAGGGTCGAAAGCACGTCTCAGGATCGTACGTGACAGCAAGTTTGCAAAGAGCGTGGTTCAGTGTCAGACAGATACCTGGGAGAGGGAGACAGTCGGTGTCTCCGGACCGGTGATGCTCCCAGACTCTGACCGACCTGCTGGGAGAAGGGCAGGGGGAACACGGGCTGGGCTGGCATCTTCATTCTTTCCTCGCTCCCGGCTCTGGGTCGTCCTCAAGGTGTGTGCCCTCTCAGTGTAGATGGGGCACGGGTCCCCAGGGGTCTGAGTCAGCAGGAGGGTTGGCCTTGTTATCAAAAAGACAAACGAAATGAAAATTTGCAGCACCGAGCCTTAACGTTTGCTCACATGCACCGTCCCCCATCCCTCCCAATCACTCTCCCAGTCTCGGCTTCTCTTCACTGCCTCTCTGTCCCTCTGCTTCTCTCTCTCAGTCCGATGTTCCCCTGCGCCTGCTGCCCTTGTCCTTCTCGGTGGTCGTGGTCAGGTGTTTGGCAGGATCTTTTCGACGAAGCCCCTAGTGAGTTGTAGGAGTGCAGCCTGTCCGAGGGTACCCGCTGCAGCCACCCTTGTGCAGCAGTGAGGGGGGGGGAAGAGTGAATACCAAGGGCAGTGGTTTATCCTCCCCCCCCCCCCCCAACTTTGACCTGGACGGTGTCGAGCTTCTCGAGTGTTGTTGGAGCTGCAACTCACCCAGACAGGTGGAGAGTGTTCTCCAGACCTGTTGCTCCTGGAGCCGGTCTGAGGGGGGTGGTGGGTCAGGAGATGGGGATTGGATCAGAGGGTGAAGTGTCTCAGAGTCCCTTTAAACGGCGGCCTCATCTGTGTCAGCAAAACATTGGGATGAATTGAATCTGACTCTCAGAATAGAACAAGTTCATTCCATTCCAGAGAGGGGGGAGAGACAAACAGAGAGAGAGAGAGAGAGTGTGGGGTGAAACTAGTTGAAGCACCAGACCCAAGTTTTATTTAAATATCACAGTTAAAAGGTTTTGGTGTTCTTTAGGCCCTTGTCTTTAGATAGGGTTTGTTCGGAGTCATGAAGAACGAGGATTATACAATGGTCGATCTGGAGGAGCACACTCCTGATCGTGAAGCCAGCAGAGAACTGACACCGGAACCCACACAACACAGCGGCTCCCCTGAGCAGGAGAACAGAGACCCAAAGGGGATGAATCAGTACCTCAAGGTATTTTAAGCAGCAGGCTCTTTATACCCGGGCAGTTAGCGCCAGGATTCGGGAGGAGAGGAGACGAGGGGGAACTGTCCCAACGTGGGATACTGAAATGTCCAGGGAGACTCAGCGCTGAGACTGGTGCAAAAGATTGAGATTGTGGTGGGGGGGGTCAGGGGTGTGGAAAGGATGGCCAACTGCAGTGCCTGAGGATTAACCCGGGGATCTGTGTGGATCACACACGTGGATCTGCGCGGATCACACACGTGGATCTGCGTGGATCACACTTGGGGATCTGTGTGGATCACACCTGGGGATCTGCGTGGATCACACTTGGGGATCTGCGTGGATCACACATGGGGATCTGCATGGATCACACCTGGGGATCTGTGTGGGTCATACACAGGGATCTGTGTGGATCACACCTGGGGAGAATCAAACATGGGGATCTGTGTGGATCACACCTGGGGATCTGCGTGGATCACACATGGGGATCTGCGTGGATCGCACATGGGGATCTGCGTGGATCATACATGGGGATCTGTGTGGATCACACCTGGGGAGAATCAAACATGGGGATCTGTGTGGATCACACCTGGGGATCTGTGTGGATCACACATGGGGATCTGCGTGGATCATACCTGGGGATCTGTGTGGATCACACCTGGGGATCTGCGTGGATCATACAGGGGGATCTGTGTGGATCACACATGGGGATCTGTGTGGATCACACCTGGGGATCTGCGTGGATCACACACGGGGATCTGCGTGGATCATACAGGGGGATCTGTGTGGATCACACCTGGGGATCTGTGTGGATCACACCTGGGGATCTGCGTGGATCATACAGGGGGATCTGTGTGGATCACACATGGGGATCTGTGTGGATCACACCTGGGGATCTGCATGGATCACACACGGGGATCTGTGTGGATCACACCTGGGGAGAATCAAACATGGGGATCTGTGTGGATCACACCTGGGGATCTGCGTGGATCACACATGGGGATCTGCGTGGATCGCACATGGGGATCTGTGTGGATCGCACCTGGGGATCTGTGTGCATCACACCTGGGGATCTGCGTGGATCATACAGGGGGATCTGTGTGGATCACACTTGGGGATCTGTGTGGATCACACCTGGGGATCTGTGTGGATCACACCTGGGGATCTGCGTGGATCATACACGGGGATCTGCGTGGATCATACACGGGGATATGCGTGGATCACACATGGGGATCTGTGTGGATCACACACGGTGATCTGTGTGGATCACACCTGGGGGTCTGCGTGGATCACGCACGGGGATCTGTGTGGATCACACCTGGGGAGGATCATACACGTGGATCTGCGTGGATCACACCTGGGGATCTGTGTGGATCATACACAGGAATCTGTGTGGATCACACCTGGGGATGATCATACACCTGGGGTTCTGCATGGATCACACCTGGGGGTCTGTGTGGATCACACCTGGGGATCTGCGTGGATCATACACAGGGATCTGTGTGGATCACACCTGGGGAGGATCACACCTGGGGATCTGTGTGGATCACACCTGGGGATCTGTGTGGATCGCACACGGGGATCTGCGCAGATTGCACCCAGGGATCTGCGTAGATCACACCTGGAGATCTGCGTGGATCACACATGTGGATCTGTGTGGATCACACATGGGGAGGCAGGGGAAAGTGGAGAGCGAGGAGATGATGGAGGGGGTGGAATGCGGGAGAGGAATGGGGTAGGGAGAGGTTCAGGGAGGGGATGAGGGAGGGGGTTGGAATGCGGGAGAGGAATGGGGTAGGGAGAGGTTCAGAGAGGGGATGAGGGAGGGGGTTGGAATGCGGGAGAGGGATGGGGTAAGGAAGGTGGAGAGGGCAATGCACGGGGCCTGTGCTGAGAACACTGGATCTGGGAATTGTCTCCATCATTCCTGCAGGTGGATTTCCCCGAGGTTATTGCTGAACCTGCCACTGCTCACAGTTTCGACAAGGTCTGGGCCTCCAGTAATGTCTCCTTCGAAGTCTGCAAACTCTGGACTTATAGGATCATCTCACTGCTCTGTGCCATCCCCGCCTCCATTCTCACCGGCTGTCTCTTCTCCTTGGTCACTTGTCTGCACATATGGTGAGTGTTAATGCCCCACGGGGCAGGGGACACCAGGGGAAGGGACCACGGTGCAGGGGACACCAGGGGAAGGGCCCACGGTGCAGGGGACACCAGGGGAAGGGCCCACGGTGCAGGGGACACCAGGGGAAGGGCCCACGGTGCGGGGGACACCAGGGGAAGGGCTCACGGTGCAGGGGACACCAGGGGAAGGGCCCACGGTGCAGGGGACACCAGGGGAAGGGCTCACGGTGCAGGGGACACCAGGGGAAGGGCCCACGGTGCAGGGGACACCAGGGGAAGGGCCCACGGGGACGGGGACGGGCTCACAGTGCAGGGGACACCAGGGGAAGGGCCCACGGTGGAAGTTTGCAGGTTTTGGGATTTCAGGAAGTCTCGGAAGGAGCGATTGCTGAAGGGTTGGGGGATGTGTGAGTTGCTGGGTCCGTGGAGAAGCTGCTAGGCCATGGGCTGAAGTTCCTGTTTCTTGTTCCTAGGTGCCTGATACCCTGTGTGAGGATCTGTCTCCTCTGTCGGCCTACCTGTCAGAAGGCTTGCCACAGCCTGACGGACATCATCGTCAGTCCGCTCTGCTCCAGCATGGGGCGCTGCTTCCAGAGAGCTCACCTGCACGTGGCCAGATACTAGGAGTCTTCCCAACACAGAGAGTCACCCCAGGCACCAACCACTCCACTCCCCCAGGCCCCAACCACTCCACTCCCCCAGGCCCCAACCACTCCCCCCAGGCCCCAACCACTCCACATCCCCCAGGCCCCAACCACTCCCCCCAGGCCCCAACCACTCCACTCCCCCAGGCCCCAACCACTCCCCCCAGGCCCACAATCACTCCACTCCCCCAGGCCTCATCCACTCCACTCCCCCAGGCCCCAACCACTCCCCTCAGGCCCCAACCACTCCACTCCCCCAGGCCCCAACCACTCCCCCCAGGCCCACAATCACTCCACTCCCCCAGGCCTCAACCACTCCACTCCCCCAGGCCCCAACCACTCCCCTCAGGTCCCAACCACTCCACTCCCCGAGGCCCCAACCACTCCCCCCAGGCCCCAACCACTCCCCCCAGGCCCCAACCACTCCACTCAAGCCCCAACCACTCCACTCCCCCAGGCCCCAACCACTCCACTCCCCCAGGCCCCAACCACTCCCCCCAGGCCCCAACCACTCCACTCCCCCAGGCCCCAACCACTCCACTCCCCCAGGCCCACAATCAGTCCACTCCCCCAGGCCCCAACCACTCCCCCAGGCCCCAACCACTCCCCCCAGGCCCACAATCACTCCACTCCCCCAGGCCCCAACCACTCCCCCAGGCCCCAACCACTCCCCCAGGCCCCAACCACTCCCCCCAGGCCCACAACCACTCCACTCCCCCAGGCCCCAACCACTCCCCCAGGCCCCAACCACTCCCCCAGGCCCCAACCACTTCCCCCAGGCCCACAATCACTCCACTCCCCCAGGCCCCAACCGCTCCCCCAGGCCCCAACCACTCCCCCCAGGCCCACAACCACTCCACTCCCCCAGGCCCCAATTACTCCACTCCCCCAGGCCCCAACCACTCCTTCCAGGCCCCAGCCACTCCACTCCCCCAGGCCCCAATCACTCCACTCCCCCAGGCCCACATGCACTCCCCCCAAGCCCCAGCCACTCCCCCAGGCCCCAACAACTCCCCCAGGCCCCAACCGCTCCACTCCCCCAGGCCCCAACCGCTCCACTCCCCCAGGCCCCAACCACTCCCCCAGGTCCCAATCACTCCCCCAGGTCCCAACCACTCCCCCCAGGCCCACAATCACTCCACTCCCCCAGGCCCCAACCACTCCCCCAGGCCCCAACCACTCCCCCCAGGCCCACAACCACTCCACTCCCCCAGGCCCCAACCACTCCCCCAGGCCCCAACCACTCCCCCAGGCCCCAACCACTCCCCCAGGCCCCAACCACTTCCCCCAGGCCCACAATCACTCCACTCCCCCAGGCCCCAACCACTCCCCCAGGCCCCAACCACTCCCCCCAGGCCCACAACCACTCCACTCCCCCAGGCCCCAATCACTCCACTCCCCCAGGCCCACATGCACTCCCCCCAAGCCCCAGCCACTCCCCCGGGCCCCAACAACTCCCCCAGGCCCCAACCGCTCCACTCCCCCAGGCCCCAACAACTCCCCCAGGCCCCAACCGCTCCACTCCCCCAGGCCCCAACCACTCCCCCAGGTCCCAATCACTCCCCCAGGTCCCAATCACTCTCGCAGGCCCCAACCACTCCCCCAGGCCCACACCCACTCCCCAGGCCCCAACTACTCTCCCAGGCCCACACCCACTCCCCAGGCCCCAACTACTCTCCCAGGCCCACACCCACTCCCCAGGCCCCAACCACTCCCCCAGGCCCACACCCACTCCCCAGGCCCCAACCACTCCCCCAGGCCCACACCCACTCCCCAGGCCCCAACTACTCTCCCAGGCCCACACCCACTCCCCAGGCCCCAACTACTCTCCCAGGCCCACACCCACTCCCCCAGTCCCCAACCACTCTTGCAGGCCCCAGCCACTCTCGCAGGCCCCAACCACTCCCCCAGGACCCAACCACTCCCCCAGGACCCAACCACTCCCCCAGGCCCACACCCTCTCCCCCAGGCCCACACCCTCTCCCCCAGGCCCACACCCCCTCCCCCAGGTCCACACCCCCTCCCCCAGGTCCACACCCTCTCCCCCAGGCCCACACCCCCTTCCCCAGGCCCACACCCACACCCCCAGGCCCACCCCACTCCTGCTTTCTAGGACCCCCATTCCTTCTCCCAGCCTCGAACCACATAAGGGCCGCCAATGATATTATAGTTTGCCCCCCTTCTTCTCCTCCCTCCCCCCTCCTTGTCCCCCACAGCCTGCCTGGGCTCACATGTGGGTCACAGGGGGAACCGAAGAGAGTCAGGAGATGAGTTGGCGGGGGTGCGGGGCTGGGGGTGGAGTTACGGGGCGGAGGCAGCAATCGCTGCACAGGAGGGGAAGGGAAACCAGTACCGGGCTAGCAAGAGTCTCTCTAATTCAATATTGGGAAGACAAAAAGCCACCTTCTGCAATCCCCCTCAAACCTCCGGTTGACAGATTCCCCATCTCCATTCTTCTCCCTGGTAACTGTCTGGCTGTGAACCAGACTCTTCACAACCTGAGCCCATGGTCGCTCCCATCCACCTTCACTCTCGAACACCGCCCAGCTCCACCCAGTCTCAGCTCATCCGGCTGCTCAAACCCTAGCCCAGCGCCCTCGCTACCTCCACACTCGACTATCCCCACACACTCCCACATTCCACACTCCCTAAACTTCAGCTCATCAGCAACTTTGCTGCACCCCCCCCCCCAGTGTCCCAACTCACACCGAGTCCCGTTCACCCGTCACCCCCCCCACCTGTGCTCGCTGACCCAAATTGGCTCCCGGTCCGGCAACACCTCCATTTTCAAATTCACACCCTCGTTTTCAAATCCTTCCATGGCCTCCTCACTCCCCTATCTGTAACCTCCTCCAGTCCCTATACCCCTCCCTATCTCTGTAACCTCCTCCAGTCCCTATACCCCTCCCTATCTCTGGAACCTCCTCCAGCCCCTACAGCCCTCCCTATCTCTGTAACCTCCTCCAGCCCCTACAACCCTCCCTATCTCTGTAACCTCCTCCAGCCCCTACAACCCTCCCTATCTCTGTAACCTCCTCCAACCCCTACAACCCTCCCTATCTCTGTAACCTCCTCCAGCCCCTACAACCCTCCGAGATCTCTGCGCTCCTCCAATTCCGGCCTCCCATCGCTCCGCCATTGGCGGCCGGGCCTTCAGCTGCCTGGGGAGCCCTAAGCTCTGGAATTCCCTCCCTAAACCTCTTCACCTCTCTCTCTCTCTCCCTCTCCTCCTTTCAGATGCTCCTTTAAACCGACCTCTTGGACCGAGCTTTGGGCCACCTGTCCCTGACATCTCCCTGTGTGTCTCAGTGACTGATGTTGTTGATAACACTCCTGTAAATGCCTTGTGATGTTTTACTGTGTTAATGGAGCCGTATGCATACAAGTTGTTTTTATTAAAAATGGTAGGCAATCAAACAATTATTAAATAATCTTCTGGATTATCTTTGAATTGTGTGTAACGTCAGGGATTGTAGAATCCACAGTTACTGTGAGGGAAGTATAAACAGGGACGAATAGAGAATAATTTATTTCTGACAACATTGAATATCAGGTACACTGGCTGGGATTCTGCCCGTGTGTTCATTACACCCGGACTCCCTCTGGTTACCCATCGGACTCTCTCCGGATACCCACCGGTCTCTGTATGGTTACCCAACGGACTCCCTCCGGATACCCATCGGACTCTGTATGATTACCCATCGGACTCCCTCCAGATACCCATCAGACTCTGTAAGATTACCCACCGGACTCTGTATGGTTACCCATCGGACTCTGTATGGTTACCCATCGGACTCTGTATGTTTACCCACCGGACTCTGTATGGTTACCCATCGGACTCCTTCCAGATACCCATCGGACTCTGTATGGTTACCCATCGGACTCCCTCCAGATACCCATCGGACTCTGTATGGTTACCCATCGGATTCCCTCTTGTTACCCATCGGACTCTGTATGGTTACCCATCGGACACCCTCTTGTTACCCATCGGACTCTGTATGGTTACCCATCGGACTCTGTATGGTTACCCATCGGACTCCCTCTGGATACCCATCGGATTCCCTCTTGTTACCCATCGGACTCTGTATGGTTACCCATCGGACTCCCTCCGGATACCCATCGGACTCTGTACGGTTACCCATCGGATTCCCTCTTGTTACCCATCGGACTCCCCCTGGTTACCCATCGGACTCTGTATGGTTACCCACCGGACTCCCTCTGGATACCCATCGGACTCTGTATGGTTACCCATCGGACTCTGTATGGTTACCCACCGGACTCCCTCTGGATACCCATCGGACTCTGTATGGTTACCCATCGGACTCCCTCCGGATACCCATCGGACTCTGTATGGTTACCCATCGGACTCTGTATGGTTACCCATCGGACTCTGTATGGTTACCCATCGGACTCCCTCTTGTTACCCATCGGACTCTGTATGGTGACCCATCGGACTCTATGGTTACCCATTGGACCCCCTCCGGATACCCATTGGACTCAGTATGGTGACCCATCGGACTCTGTATGGTTACCCATCGGACTCTGTATGGTTACCCATCGGACTCTGTATGGTTACCCATCGGACTCCCTCTGGATACCCATCGGACTCTGTACGGTTACCCATCGGACTCTGTACGGTTACCCATCGGACTCCCTCCGATTACCCATCGGACTCCTTCCGGTTACCCATCGGACTCCCTCCGGTTATCCATCGGACACCCTCCGGATACCCATCGGACTCTGTATGGTTACCCATCGGACTCCCCCTGGATACCCATCGGACTTTGTATGGTTACCCATCGGACTCCCTCCGGTTACCCATCGGACTCCCTCCGGTTACCCATCGGACACCCTCCGGATACCCATCGGACTCTGTATGGTTACCCATCGGACTCCCTCCGGTTACCCATCGGACACCCTCCGGTTACCCATCGGACACCCTCCGGATACCCATCGGACTCTGTATGGTTACCCATCGAACTCCCTCCGGTTACCCATCGGACTCCCTCCGGTTACCCATCGGACTCCCTCCGGTTACCCATCGGACTCTGTATGGTTACCCATCAGACACCCTCCGGATACCCATCGGACACCCTCCGGATACCCATCGGACTCTGTATGGTTACCCATCGGACTCCCTCCGGATACCCATCAGACTCTGTATGGTTACCCATCGGACTCTGTATGGTTACCCATCGGACTCTGTATGGTTACCCATCGGACTCCCTCTTGTTACCCATCGGACTCTGTATGGTTACCCATCGGACTCCCTCTTGTTACCCATCGGACTCTGTATGGTGACCCATCGGACTCTATGGTTACCCATTGGACTCAGTATGGTGACCCATCGGACTCCCTCTTGTTACCCATCGGACTCTGTATGGTGACCCATTGGACTCTATGGTTACCCATCGGACTCCCTCCGGATACACGTCGGACTCTGTACGGTTACCCACCGGACTCCCTCTGGATACCCATCGGACTCTGTATGGTTACCCATCGGACTCCCTCCGGATACCCATCGGACTCTGTATGGTTACCCATCGGACTCTGTATGGTTACCCATCGGACTCTGTATGGTTACCCATCGGACTCTGTATGGTTACCCATCGGACTCTGTATGGTTACCCATCGGACTCCCTCTGGATACCCATCGGACTCCCTCTGGATACCCATCGGACTCTGTACGGTTACCCATCGGACTCTGTACGGTTACCCATCGGACTCCCTCCGGTTACCCATCGGACTCCCTCCGGTTACCCATCGGACTCCCTCCGGTTACCCATCGGACACCCTCCGGATACCCATCGGACGTATGGTTACCCATCGGACTCCCCCTGGATACCCATCGGACTCTGTATGGTTACCCATCGGACTCCCTCCGGTTACCCATCGGACTCCCTCCGGTTACCCATCGGACTCCCTCCGGTTACCCATCGGACACCCTCCGGATACCCATCGGACTCTGTATGGTTACCCATCGGACTCCCTCCGGTTACCCATCGGACACCCTCCGGATACCCATCGGACTCTGTATGGTTACCCATCGGACTCCTTCCAGATACCCATCGGACTCTGTATGGTTACCCATCGGACTCCCTCCAGATACCCATCGGACTCTGTATGGTTACCCATCGGATTCCCTCTTGTTACCCATCGGACTCTGTATGGTTACCCATCGGACTCTGTATGGTTACCCATCGGATTCCCTCTTGTTACCCATCGGACTCTGTATGGTTACCCATCGGACTCTGTATGGTTACCCATCGGACTCCCTCTGGATACCCATCGGATTCCCTCTTGTTACCCATCGGACTCTGTATGGTTACCCATCAGACTCCCTCCGGATACCCATCGGACTCTGTACGGTTACCCATCGGATTCCCTCTTGTTACCCATCGGACTCCCCCTGGTTACCCCTCGGACTCTGTATGGTTACCCACCGGACTCCCTCTGGATACCCATCGGACTCTGTATGGTTACCCATCGGACTCTGTATGGTTACCCACCGGACTCCCTCTGGATACCCATCGGACTCTGTATGGTTACCCATCGGACTCCCTCCGGATACCCATCGGACTCTGTATGGTTACCCATCGGACTCTGTATGGTTACCCATCGGACTCTGTATGGTTACCCATCGGACTCTGTATGGTTACCCATCGGACTCTGTATGGTTACCCACCGGACTCCCTCTGGATACCCATCGGACTCTGTATGGTTACCCATCGGACTCTGTATGGTTACCCACCGGACTCCCTCTGGATACCCATCGGACTCTGTATGGTTACCCATCGGACTCCCTCCGGATACCCATCGGACTCTGTATGGTTACCCATCGGACTCTGTATGGTTACCCATCGGACTCCCTCTTGTTACCCATCGGACTCTGTATGGTGACCCATGGGACTCTATGGTTACCCATTGGACCCCCTCCGGATACCCATTGGACTCAGTATGGTGACCCATCGGACTCTGTATGGTTACCCATCGGACTCTGTATGGTTACCCATCGGACTCTGTATGGTTACCCATCGGACTCTGTATGGTTACCCATCGGACTCCCTCTGGATACCCATCGGACTCTGTACGGTTACCCATCGGACTCTGTACGGTTACCCATTGGACTCTGTACGGTTACCCATCGGACTCCCTCCGGTTACCCATCGGACTCCCTCCGGTTACCCATCGGACTCCCTCCGGTTATCCATCGGACACCCTCCGGATACCCATCTGACTCTGTATGGTTACCCATCGGACTCCCCCTGGATACCCATCGGACTTTGTATGGTTACCCATCGGACTCCCTCCGGTTACCCATTGGACTCCCTCCGGTTACCCATCGGACTCCCTCCGGATACCCATCGGACTCTGTATGGTTACCCACCGGACTCCCTCCGGATACCCATCGGACTCTGTATGGTTACCCATCGGACTCTGTATGGTTACCCATCGGACTCTGTATGGTTACCCATCGGACTCCCTCTTGTTACCCATCGGACTCTGTATGGTGACCCATCGGACTCTATGGTTACCCATTGGACCCCCTCCGGATACCCATTGGACTCAGTATGGTGACCCATCGGACTCTGTATGGTTACCCATCGGACTCTGTATGGTTACCCATCGGACTCTGTATGGTTACCCATCGGACTCTGTATGGTTACCCATCGGACTCCCTCTGGATACCCATCGGACTCCCTCTGGATACCCATCGGACTCTGTACGGTTACCCATCGGACTCTGTACGGTTACCCATTGGACTCTGTACGGTTACCCATCGGACTCCCTCCGGTTACCCATCGGACTCCCTCCGGTTACCCATCGGACTCCCTCCGGTTATCCATCGGACACCCTCCGGATACCCATCTGACTCTGTATGGTTACCCATCGGACTCCCCCTGGATACCCATCGGACTTTGTATGGTTACCCATCGGACTCCCTCCGGTTACCCATCGGACTCCCTCCGGTTACCCATCGGACTCCCTCCGGATACCCATCGGACTCTGTATGGTTACCCATCGGACTCTGTATGGTTACCCATCGGACTCCCTCCGGTTACCCATCGGACACCCTCCGGATACCCATCGGACTCTGTATGGTTACCCATCGATCTCCCTCCGGTTACCCATCGGACTCCCTCCGGTTACCCATCGGACTCCCTCCGGTTACCCATCGGACTCTGTATGGTTACCCATCGGACTCCCTCCGGATACCCATCGGACTCTGTATGGTTACCCATCGGACTCTGTATGTTTACCCATCGGACTCTGTATGGTTACCCATCGGACTCCCTCTTGTTACCCATCGGACTCTGTATGGTGACCCATCGGACTCCCTCTTGTTACCCATCGGACTCTGTATGGTGACCCATCGGACTCTATGGTTACCCATCAGACTCCCTCCGGATACCCATCGGACTCTGTACGGTTACCCACCGGACTCCCTCTGGATACCCATCGGACTCTGTATGGTTACCCACCGGACTCCCTCTGGATACCCATCGGACTCTGTATGGTTACCCATCGGACTCTGTATGGTTACCCATCGGACTCTGTATGGTTACCCATCGGACTCTGTATGGTTACCCATCGGACTCCCTCTTGTTACCCATCGGACTCTGTATGGTGACCCATCGGACTCTATGGTTACCCATTGGACCCCCTCCGGATACCCATTGGACTCAGTATGGTGACCCATCGGACTCTGTATGGTTACCCATCGGACTCTGTATGGTTACCCATCGGACTTTGTATGGTTACCCATCGGACTCCCTCCGGTTACCCATCGGACTCCCTCCGGTTACCCATCGGACACCCTCCGGATACCCATCGGACACTGTATGGTTACCCATCGGACTCCCTCCGGTTACCCATCGGACACCCTCCGGATACCCATCGGACTCTGTATGGTTACCCATCGAACTCCCTCCGGTTACCCATCGGACTCCCTCCGGTTACCCATCGGACTCTGTATGGTTACCCATCAGACACCCTCCGGATACCCATCGGACACCCTCCGGATACCCATCGGACTCCCTCCGGATACCCATCGGACTCTGTATGGTTACCCATCGGACTCCCTCCGGATACCCATCAGACTCTGTATGGTTACCCATCGGACTCTGTATGGTTACCCATCGGACTCTGTATGGTTACCCATCGGACTCCCTCTTGTTACCCATCGGACTCTGTATGGTTACCCATCGGACTCCCTCTTGTTACCCATCGGACTCTGTATGGTGACCCATCGGACTCTATGGTTACCCATTGGACTCAGTATGGTGACCCATCGGACTCCCTCTTGTTACCCATCGGACTCTGTATGGTGACCCATTGGACTCTATGGTTACCCATCGGACTCCCTCCGGATACACATCGGACTCTGTACGGTTACCCACCGGACTCCCTCTGGATACCCATCGGACTCTGTATGGTTACCCATCGGACTCCCTCCGGATACCCATCGGACTCTGTATGGTTACCCATCGGACTCTGTATGGTTACCCATCGGACTCTGTATGGTTACCCATCGGACTCTGTATGGTTACCCATCGGACTCCCTCTTGTTACCCATCGGACTCCCTCTGGATACCCATCGGACTCTGTACGGTTACCCATCGGACTCTGTACGGTTACCCATCGGACTCTGTACGGTTACCCATCGGACTCCCTCCGGTTACCCATCGGACTCCCTCCGGTTACCCATCGGACTCCCTCCGGTTACCCATCGGACACCCTCCGGATACCCATCGGACACCCTCCGGATACCCATCGGACGTATGGTTACCCATCGGACTCCCCCTGGATACCCATCGGACTCTGTATGGTTACCCATCGGACTCCCTCCGGTTACCCATCGGACTCCCTCCGGTTACCCATCGGACTCCCTCCGGTTACCCATCGGACACCCTCCGGATACCCATCGGACTCTGTATGGTTACCCATCGGACTCCCTCCGGTTACCCATCGGACACCCTCCGGATACCCATCGGACTCTGTATGGTTACCCATCGGACTCCTTCCAGATACCCATCGGACTCTGTATGGTTACCCATCGGACTCCCTCCAGATACCCATCGGACTCTGTATGGTTACCCATCGGATTCCCTCTTGTTACCCATCGGACTCTGTATGGTTACCCATCGGACTCTGTATGGTTACCCATCGGACTCCCTCTGGATACCCATCGGATTCCCTCTTGTTACCCATCGGACTCTGTATGGTTACCCATCAGACTCCCTCCGGATACCCATCGGACTCTGTACGGTTACCCATCGGATTCCCTCTTGTTACCCATCGGACTCCCCCTGGTTACCCCTCGGACTCTGTATGGTTACCCACCGGACTCCCTCTGGATACCCATCGGACTCTGTATGGTTACCCATCGGACTCTGTATGGTTACCCACCGGACTCCCTCTGGATACCCATCGGACTCTGTATGGTTACCCATCGGACTCCCTCCGGATACCCATCGGACTCTGTATGGTTACCCATCGGACTCTGTATGGTTACCCATCGGACTCTGTATGGTTACCCATCGGACTCCCCCTGGTTACCCATCGGACTCTGTATGGTTACCCACCGGACTCCCTCTGGATACCCATCGGACTCTGTATGGTTACCCATCGGACTCTGTATGGTTACCCACCGGACTCCCTCTGGATACCCATCGGACTCTGTATGGTTACCCATCGGACTCCCTCCGGATGCCCATCGGACTCTGTATGGTTACCCATCGGACTCTGTATGGTTACCCATCGGACTCTGTATGGTTACCCATCGGACTCCCTCTTGTTACCCATCGGACTCTGTATGGTGACCCATGGGACTCTATGGTTACCCATTGGACCCCCTCCGGATACCCATTGGACTCAGTATGGTGACCCATCGGACTCTGTATGGTTACCCATCGGACTCTGTATGGTTACCCATCGGACTCTGTATGGTTACCCATCGGACTCTGTATGGTTACCCATTGGACTCCCTCCGGTTACCCATCGGACTCCCTCCGGTTACCCATCGGACTCCCTCCGGTTATCCATCGGACACCCTCCGGACACCCATCTGACTCTGTATGGTTACCCATCGGACTCCCCCTGGATACCCATCGGACTTTGTATGGTTACCCATCGGACTCCCTCCGGTTACCCATCGGACTCCCTCCGGTTACCCATCGGACTCCCTCCGGATACCCATCGGACTCTGTATGGTTACCCATCGGACTCTGTATGGTTACCCATCGGACTCCCTCCGGTTACCCATCGGACACCCTCCGGATACCCATCGGACTCTGTATGGTTACCCATCGATCTCCCTCCGGTTACCCATCGGACTCCCTCCGGTTATCCATCGGACTCTGTATGGTTACCCATCAGACACCCTCCGGATACCCATCGGACACCCTCCGGATACCCATCGGACTCCCTCCGGATACCCATCGGACTCTGTATGGTTACCCATCGGATTCCCTCTTGTTACCCATCGGACTCTGTATGGTTACCCATCGGACTCTGTATGGTTACCCATCGGACTCCCTCTTGTTACCCATCGGACTCTGTATGGTTACCCATCGGACTCTGTATGGTTACCCATCGGACTCCCTCTGGATACCCATCGGATTCCCTCTTGTTACCCATCGGACTCTGTATGGTTACCCATCAGACTCCCTCTGGATACCCATCGGACTCTGTATGGTTACCCATCAGACTCTGTATGGTTACCCACCGGACTCCCTCTGGATACCCATCGGACTCTGTATGGTTACCCACCGGACTCCCTCTGGATACCCATCGGACTCTGTATGGTTACCCATCGGACTCTGTATGGTTACCCATCGGACTCTGTATGGTTACCCATCGGACTCCCTCTTGTTACCCATCGGACTCTGTATGGTGACCCATCGGACTCTATGGTTACCCATTGGACCCCCTCCGGATACCCATTGGACTCAGTATGGTGACCCATCGGACTCTGTATGGTTACCCATCGGACTCTGTATGGTTACCCATCGGACTCTGTATGGTTACCCATCGGACTCTGTATGGTTACCCATCGGACTCCCTCTGGATACCCATCGGACTCCCTCTGGATACCCATCGGACTCTGTACGGTTACCCATCGGACTCTGTACGGTTACCCATTGGACTCTGTACGGTTACCCATCGGACTCCCTCCGGTTACCCATCGGACTCCCTCCGGTTACCCATCGGACTCCCTCCGGTTATCCATCGGACACCCTCCGGATACCCATCTGACTCTGTATGGTTACACATCGGACTCCCCCTGGATACCCATCGGACTTTGTATGGTTACCCATCGGACTCCCTCCGGTTACCCATCGGACTCCCTCCGGTTACCCATCGGACTCCCTCCGGATACCCATCGGACTCTGTATGGTTACCCATCGGACTCTGTATGGTTACCCATCGGACTCCCTCCGGTTACCCATCGGACACCCTCCGGATACCCATCGGACTCTGTATGGTTACCCATCGATCTCCCTCCGGTTACCCATCGGACTCCCTCCGGTTACCCATCGGACTCCCTCCGGTTACCCATCGGACTCTGTATGGTTACCCATCAGACACCCTCCGGATACCCATCGGACACCCTCCGGATACCCATCGGACTCCCTCCGGATACCCATCGGACTCTGTATGGTTACCCATCGGACTCTGTATGGTTACCCATCGGACTCTGTATGGTTACCCATCGGACTCTGTATGGTTACCCATCGGACTCCCTCTTGTTACCCATCGGACTCTGTATGGTGACCCATCGGACTCTATGGTTACCCATTGGACCCCCTCCGGATACCCATTGGACTCAGTATGGTGACCCATCGGACTCTGTATGGTTACCCATCGGACTCTGTATGGTTACCCATCGGACTCCCTCCGGTTACCCATCGGACTCCCTCCGGTTACCCATCGGACTCCCTCCGGTTACCCATCGGACACCCTCCGGATACCCATCGGACACTGTATGGTTACCCATCGCACACCCTCCGGTTACCCATCGGACACCCTCCGGATACCCATCGGACTCTGTATGGTTACCCATCGAACTCCCTCCGGTTACCCATCGGACTCCCTCCGGTTACCCATCGGACTCCCTCCGGTTACCCATCGGACTCTGTATGGTTACCCATCAGACACCCTCCGGATACCCATCGGACACCCTCCGGATACCCATCGGACTCCCTCCGGATACCCATCGGACTCTGTATGGTTACCCATCGGACTCCCTCCGGATACCCATCAGACTCTGTATGGTTACCCATCGGACTCTGTATGGTTACCCATCGGACTCTGTATGGTTACCCATCGGACTCCCTCTTGTTACCCATCGGACTCTGTATGGTTACCCATCGGACTCCCTCTTGTTACCCATCGGACTCTGTATGGTGACCCATCGGACTCTATGGTTACCCATTGGACTCAGTATGGTGACCCATCGGACTCCCTCTTGTTACCCATCGGACTCTGTATGGTGACCCATTGGACTCTATGGTTACCCATCGGACTCCCTCCGGATACACATCGGACTCTGTACGGTTACCCACCGGACTCCCTCTGGATACCCATCGGACTCTGTATGGTTACCCATCGGACTCCCTCCGGATACCCATCGGACTCTGTATGGTTACCCATCGGACTCTGTATGGTTACCCATCGGACTCTGTATGGTTACCCATCGGACTCCCTCTTGTTACCCATCGGACTCCCTCTGGATACCCATCGGACTCTGTACGGTTACCCATCGGACTCTGTACGGTTACCCATCGGACTCTGTACGGTTACCCATCGGACTCTGTACGGTTACCCATCGGACTCCCTCCGGTTACCCATCGGACTCCCTCCGGTTACCCATCGGACTCCCTCCGGTTACCCATCGGACTCCCTCCGGTTACCCATCGGACACCCTCCGGATACCCATCGGACGTATGGTTACCCATCGGACTCCCCCTGGATACCCATCGGACTCTGTATGGTTACCCATTGGACTCCCTCCGGTTACCCATCGGACTCCCTCCGGTTACCCATCGGACTCCCTCCGGTTACCCATCGGACACCCTCCGGATACCCATCGGACTCTGTATGGTTACCCATCGGACTCCCTCCGGTTACCCATCGGACACCCTCCGGATACCCATCGGACTCTGTATGGTTACCCATCGGACTCCTTCCAGATACCCATCGGACTCTGTATGGTTACCCATCGGACTCCCTCCAGATACCCATCGGACTCTGTATGGTTACCCATCGGATTCCCTCTTGTTACCCATCGGACTCTGTATGGTTACCCATCGGACTCTGTATGGTTACCCATCGGACTCCCTCTGGATACCCATCGGATTCCCTCTTGTTACCCATCGGACTCTGTATGGTTACCCATCAGACTCCCTCCGGATACCCATCGGACTCTGTACGGTTACCCATCGGATTCCCTCTTGTTACCCATCGGACTCCCCCTGGTTACCCCTCGGACTCTGTATGGTTACCCACCGGACTCCCTCTGGATACCCATCGGACTCTGTATGGTTACCCATCGGACTCTGTATGGTTACCCACCGGACTCCCTCTGGATACCCATCGGACTCTGTATGGTTACCCATCGGACTCCCTCCGGATACCCATCGGACTCTGTATGGTTACCCATCGGACTCTGTATGGTTACCCATCGGACTCTGTATGGTTACCCATCGGACTCCCCCTGGTTACCCATCGGACTCTGTATGGTTACCCACCGGACTCCCTCTGGATACCCATCGGACTCTGTATGGTTACCCATCAGACACCCTCCGGATACCCATCGGACACCCTCCGGATACCCATCGGACTCCCTCCGGATACCCATCGGACTCTGTATGGTTACCCATCGGACTCCCTCCGGATACCCATCAGACTCTGTATGGTTACCCATCGGACTCTGTATGGTTACCCATCGGACTCTGTATGGTTACCCATCGGACTCCCTCTTGTTACCCATCGCACTCTGTATTGTTACCCATCGGACTCCCTCTTGTTACCCATCGGACTCTGTATGGTGACCCATCGGACTCTATGGTTACCCATTGGACTCAGTATGGTGACCCATCGGACTCCCTCTTGTTACCCATCGGACTCTGTATGGTGACCCATTGGACTCTATGGTTACCCATCGGACTCCCTCCGGATACACATCGGACTCTGTACGGTTACCCACCGGACTCCCTCTGGATACCCATCGGACTCTGTATGGTTACCCATCGGACTCCCTCCGGATACCCATCGGACTCTGTATGGTTACCCATCGGACTCTGTATGGTTACCCATCGGACTCTGTATGGTTACCCATCGGACTCTGTATGGTTACCCATCGGACTCCCTCTTGTTACCCATCGGACTCCCTCTGGATACCCATCGGACTCTGTACGGTTACCCATCGGACTCTGTACGGTTACCCATCGGACTCTGTACGGTTACCCATCGGACTCCCTCCGGTTACCCATCGGACTCCCTCCGGTTACCCATCGGACTCCCTCCGGTTACCCATCGGACACCCTCCGGATACCCATCGGACACCCTCCGGATACCCATCGGACGTATGGTTACCCATCGGACTCCCCCTGGATACCCATCGGACTCTGTATGGTTACCCATCGGACTCCCTCCGGTTACCCATCGGACTCCCTCCGGTTACCCATCGGACTCCCTCCGGTTACCCATCGGACACCCTCCGGATACCCATCGGACTCTGTATGGTTACCCATCGGACTCCCTCCGGTTACCCATCGGACACCCTCCGGATACCCATCGGACTCTGTATGGTTACCCATCGGACTCCTTCCAGATACCCATCGGACTCTGTATGGTTACCCATCGGACTCCCTCCAGATACCCATCGGACTCTGTATGGTTACCCATCGGATTCCCTCTTGTTACCCATCGGACTCTGTATGGTTACCCATCGGACTCTGTATGGTTACCCATCGGACTCCCTCTGGATACCCATCGGATTCCCTCTTGTTACCCATCGGACTCTGTATGGTTACCCATCAGACTCCCTCCGGATACCCATCGGACTCTGTACGGTTACCCATCGGATTCCCTCTTGTTACCCATCGGACTCCCCCTGGTTACCCCTCGGACTCTGTATGGTTACCCACCGGACTCCCTCTGGATACCCATCGGACTCTGTATGGTTACCCATCGGACTCTGTATGGTTACCCACCGGACTCCCTCTGGATACCCATCGGACTCTGTATGGTTACCCATCGGACTCCCTCCGGATACCCATCGGACTCTGTATGGTTACCCATCGGACTCTGTATGGTTACCCATCGGACTCTGTATGGTTACCCATCGGACTCCCCCTGGTTACCCATCGGACTCTGTATGGTTACCCACCGGACTCCCTCTGGATACCCATCGGACTCTGTATGGTTACCCATCGGACTCTGTATGGTTACCCACCGGACTCCCTCTGGATACCCATCGGACTCTGTATGGTTACCCATCGGACTCCCTCCGGATGCCCATCGGACTCTGTATGGTTACCCATCGGACTCTGTATGGTTACCCATCGGACTCTGTATGGTTACCCATCGGACTCCCTCTTGTTACCCATCGGACTCTGTATGGTGACCCATGGGACTCTATGGTTACCCATTGGACCCCCTCCGGATACCCATTGGACTCAGTATGGTGACCCATCGGACTCTGTATGGTTACCCATCGGACTCTGTATGGTTACCCATCGGACTCTGTATGGTTACCCATCGGACTCTGTATGGTTACCCATCGGACTCCCTCCGGTTACCCATCGGACTCCCTCCGGTTACCCATCGGACTCCCTCCGGTTATCCATCGGACACCCTCCGGACACCCATCTGACTCTGTATGGTTACCCATCGGACTCCCCCTGGATACCCATCGGACTTTGTATGGTTACCCATCGGACTCCCTCCGGTTACCCATCGGACTCCCTCCGGTTACCCATCGGACTCCCTCCGGATACCCATCGGACTCTGTATGGTTACCCATCGGACTCTGTATGGTTACCCATCGGACTCCCTCCGGTTACCCATCGGACACCCTCCGGATACCCATCGGACTCTGTATGGTTACCCATCGATCTCCCTCCGGTTACCCATCGGACTCCCTCCGGTTATCCATCGGACTCTGTATGGTTACCCATCAGACACCCTCCGGATACCCATCGGACACCCTCCGGATACCCATCGGACTCCCTCCGGATACCCATCGGACTCTGTATGGTTACCCATCGGATTCCCTCTTGTTACCCATCGGACTCTGTATGGTTACCCATCGGACTCTGTATGGTTACCCATCGGACTCCCTCTTGTTACCCATCGGACTCTGTATGGTTACCCATCGGACTCTGTATGGTTACCCATCGGACTCCCTCTGGATACCCATCGGATTCCCTCTTGTTACCCATCGGACTCTGTATGGTTACCCATCAGACTCCCTCTGGATACCCATCGGACTCTGTATGGTTACCCATCAGACTCTGTATGGTTACCCACCGGACTCCCTCTGGATACCCATCGGACTCTGTATGGTTACCCACCGGACTCCCTCTGGATACCCATCGGACTCTGTATGGTTACCCATCGGACTCTGTATGGTTACCCATCGGACTCTGTATGGTTACCCATCGGACTCCCTCTTGTTACCCATCGGACTCTGTATGGTGACCCATCGGACTCTATGGTTACCCATTGGACCCCCTCCGGATACCCATTGGACTCAGTATGGTGACCCATCGGACTCTGTATGGTTACCCATCGGACTCTGTATGGTTACCCATCGGACTCTGTATGGTTACCCATCGGACTCTGTATGGTTACCCATCGGACTCCCTCTGGATACCCATCGGACTCCCTCTGGATACCCATCGGACTCTGTACGGTTACCCATCGGACTCTGTACGGTTACCCATTGGACTCTGTACGGTTACCCATCGGACTCCCTCCGGTTACCCATCGGACTCCCTCCGGTTACCCATCGGACTCCCTCCGGTTATCCATCGGACACCCTCCGGATACCCATCTGACTCTGTATGGTTACACATCGGACTCCCCCTGGATACCCATCGGACTTTGTATGGTTACCCATCGGACTCCCTCCGGTTACCCATCGGACTCCCTCCGGTTACCCATCGGACTCCCTCCGGATACCCATCGGACTCTGTATGGTTACCCATCGGACTCTGTATGGTTACCCATCGGACTCCCTCCGGTTACCCATCGGACACCCTCCGGATACCCATCGGACTCTGTATGGTTACCCATCGATCTCCCTCCGGTTACCCATCGGACTCCCTCCGGTTACCCATCGGACTCCCTCCGGTTACCCATCGGACTCTGTATGGTTACCCATCAGACACCCTCCGGATACCCATCGGACACCCTCCGGATACCCATCGGACTCCCTCCGGATACCCATCGGACTCTGTATGGTTACCCATCGGACTCTGTATGGTTACCCATCGGACTCTGTATGGTTACCCATCGGACTCTGTATGGTTACCCATCGGACTCCCTCTTGTTACCCATCGGACTCTGTATGGTGACCCATCGGACTCTATGGTTACCCATTGGACCCCCTCCGGATACCCATTGGACTCAGTATGGTGACCCATCGGACTCTGTATGGTTACCCATCGGACTCTGTATGGTTACCCATCGGACTCCCTCCGGTTACCCATCGGACTCCCTCCGGTTACCCATCGGACTCCCTCCGGTTACCCATCGGACACCCTCCGGATACCCATCGGACACTGTATGGTTACCCATCGCACACCCTCCGGTTACCCATCGGACACCCTCCGGATACCCATCGGACTCTGTATGGTTACCCATCGAACTCCCTCCGGTTACCCATCGGACTCCCTCCGGTTACCCATCGGACTCCCTCCGGTTACCCATCGGACTCTGTATGGTTACCCATCAGACACCCTCCGGATACCCATCGGACACCCTCCGGATACCCATCGGACTCCCTCCGGATACCCATCGGACTCTGTATGGTTACCCATCGGACTCCCTCCGGATACCCATCAGACTCTGTATGGTTACCCATCGGACTCTGTATGGTTACCCATCGGACTCTGTATGGTTACCCATCGGACTCCCTCTTGTTACCCATCGGACTCTGTATGGTTACCCATCGGACTCCCTCTTGTTACCCATCGGACTCTGTATGGTGACCCATCGGACTCTATGGTTACCCATTGGACTCAGTATGGTGACCCATCGGACTCCCTCTTGTTACCCATCGGACTCTGTATGGTGACCCATTGGACTCTATGGTTACCCATCGGACTCCCTCCGGATACACATCGGACTCTGTACGGTTACCCACCGGACTCCCTCTGGATACCCATCGGACTCTGTATGGTTACCCATCGGACTCCCTCCGGATACCCATCGGACTCTGTATGGTTACCCATCGGACTCTGTATGGTTACCCATCGGACTCTGTATGGTTACCCATCGGACTCCCTCTTGTTACCCATCGGACTCCCTCTGGATACCCATCGGACTCTGTACGGTTACCCATCGGACTCTGTACGGTTACCCATCGGACTCTGTACGGTTACCCATCGGACTCTGTACGGTTACCCATCGGACTCCCTCCGGTTACCCATCGGACTCCCTCCGGTTACCCATCGGACTCCCTCCGGTTACCCATCGGACTCCCTCCGGTTACCCATCGGACACCCTCCGGATACCCATCGGACGTATGGTTACCCATCGGACTCCCCCTGGATACCCATCGGACTCTGTATGGTTACCCATCGGACTCCCTCCGGTTACCCATCGGACTCCCTCCGGTTACCCATCGGACTCCCTCCGGTTACCCATCGGACACCCTCCGGATACCCATCGGACTCTGTATGGTTACCCATCGGACTCCCTCCGGTTACCCATCGGACACCCTCCGGATACCCATCGGACTCTGTATGGTTACCCATCGGACTCCTTCCAGATACCCATCGGACTCTGTATGGTTACCCATCGGACTCCCTCCAGATACCCATCGGACTCTGTATGGTTACCCATCGGATTCCCTCTTGTTACCCATCGGACTCTGTATGGTTACCCATCGGACTCTGTATGGTTACCCATCGGACTCCCTCTGGATACCCATCGGATTCCCTCTTGTTACCCATCGGACTCTGTATGGTTACCCATCAGACTCCCTCCGGATACCCATCGGACTCTGTACGGTTACCCATCGGATTCCCTCTTGTTACCCATCGGACTCCCCCTGGTTACCCCTCGGACTCTGTATGGTTACCCACCGGACTCCCTCTGGATACCCATCGGACTCTGTATGGTTACCCATCGGACTCTGTATGGTTACCCACCGGACTCCCTCTGGATACCCATCGGACTCTGTATGGTTACCCATCGGACTCCCTCCGGATACCCATCGGACTCTGTATGGTTACCCATCGGACTCTGTATGGTTACCCATCGGACTCTGTATGGTTACCCATCGGACTCCCCCTGGTTACCCATCGGACTCTGTATGGTTACCCACCGGACTCCCTCTGGATAACCATCGGACTCTGTATGGTTACCCATCGGACTCTGTATGGTTACCCACCGGACTCCCTCTGGATACCCATCGGACTCTGTATGGTTACCCATCGGACTCCCTCCGGATGCCCATCGGACTCTGTATGGTTACCCATCGGACTCTGTATGGTTACCCATCGGACTCTGTATGGTTACCCATCGGACTCCCTCTTGTTACCCATCGGACTCTGTATGGTGACCCATGGGACTCTATGGTTACCCATTGGACCCCCTCCGGATACCCATTGGACTCAGTATGGTGACCCATCGGACTCTGTATGGTTACCCATCGGACTCTGTATGGTTACCCATCGGACTCTGTATGGTTACCCATCGGACTCTGTATGGTTACCCATCGGACTCTGTATGGTTACCCATCGGACTCTGTATGGTTACCCATCGGACTCCCTCTGGATACCCATCGGACTCTGTACGGTTACCCATCGGACTCTGTACGGTTACCCATTGGACTCTGTACGGTTACCCATCGGACTCCCTCCGGTTACCCATCGGACTCCCTCCGGTTACCCATCGGACTCCCTCCGGTTATCCATCGGACACCCTCCGGACACCCATCTGACTCTGTATGGTTACCCATCGGACTCCCCCTGGATACCCATCGGACTTTGTATGGTTACCCATCGGACTCCCTCCGGTTACCCATCGGACTCCCTCCGGTTACCCATCGGACTCCCTCCGGATACCCATCGGACTCTGTATGGTTACCCATCGGACTCTGTATGGTTACCCATCGGACTCCCTCCGGTTACCCATCGGACACCCTCCGGATACCCATCGGACTCTGTATGGTTACCCATCGATCTCCCTCCGGTTACCCATCGGACTCCCTCCGGTTATCCATCGGACTCTGTATGGTTACCCATCAGACACCCTCCGGATACCCATCGGACACCCTCCGGATACCCATCGGACTCCCTCCGGATACCCATCGGACTCTGTATGGTTACCCATCGGATTCCCTCTTGTTACCCATCGGACTCTGTATGGTTACCCATCGGACTCTGTATGGTTACCCATCGGACTCCCTCTTGTTACCCATCGGACTCTGTATGGTTACCCATCGGACTCTGTATGGTTACCCATCGGACTCCCTCTGGATACCCATCGGATTCCCTCTTGTTACCCATCGGACTCTGTATGGTTACCCATCAGACTCCCTCTGGATACCCATCGGACTCTGTATGGTTACCCATCAGACTCTGTATGGTTACCCACCGGACTCCCTCTGGATACCCATCGGACTCTGTATGGTTACCCACCGGACTCCCTCTGGATACCCATCGGACTCTGTATGGTTACCCATCGGACTCTGTATGGTTACCCATCGGACTCTGTATGGTTACCCATCGGACTCTGTATGGTTACCCATCGGACTCCCTCTTGTTACCCATCGGACTCTGTATGGTGACCCATCGGACTCTATGGTTACCCATTGGACCCCCTCCGGATACCCATTGGACTCAGTATGGTGACCCATCGGACTCTGTATGGTTACCCATCGGACTCTGTATGGTTACCCATCGGACTCTGTATGGTTACCCATCGGACTCTGTATGGTTACCCATCGGACTCCCTCTGGATACCCATCGGACTCCCTCTGGATACCCATCGGACTCTGTACGGTTACCCATCGGACTCTGTACGGTTACCCATTGGACTCTGTACGGTTACCCATCGGACTCCCTCCGGTTACCCATCGGACTCCCTCCGGTTATCCATCGGACACCCTCCGGATACCCATCTGACTCTGTATGGTTACACATCGGACTCCCCCTGGATACCCATCGGACTTTGTATGGTTACCCATCGGACTCCCTCCGGTTACCCATCGGACTCCCTCCGGTTACCCATCGGACTCCCTCCGGATACCCATCGGACTCTGTATGGTTACCCATCGGACTCTGTATGGTTACCCATCGGACTCCCTCCGGTTACCCATCGGACACCCTCCGGATACCCATCGGACTCTGTATGGTTACCCATCGATCTCCCTCCGGTTACCCATCGGACTCCCTCCGGTTACCCATCGGACTCCCTCCGGTTACCCATCGGACTCTGTATGGTTACCCATCAGACACCCTCCGGATACCCATCGGACACCCTCCGGATACCCATCGGACTCCCTCCGGATACCCATCGGACTCTGTATGGTTACCCATCGGACTCTGTATGGTTACCCATCGGACTCTGTATGGTTACCCATCGGACTCTGTATGGTTACCCATCGGACTCCCTCTTGTTACCCATCGGACTCTGTATGGTGACCCATCGGACTCTATGGTTACCCATTGGACCCCCTCCGGATACCCATTGGACTCAGTATGGTGACCCATCGGACTCTGTATGGTTACCCATCGGACTCTGTATGGTTACCCATCGGACTCCCTCCGGTTACCCATCGGACTCCCTCCGGTTACCCATCGGACTCCCTCCGGTTACCCATCGGACACCCTCCGGATACCCATCGGACACTGTATGGTTACCCATCGCACACCCTCCGGTTACCCATCGGACACCCTCCGGATACCCATCGGACTCTGTATGGTTACCCATCGAACTCCCTCCGGTTACCCATCGGACTCCCTCCGGTTACCCATCGGACTCCCTCCGGTTACCCATCGGACTCTGTATGGTTACCCATCAGACACCCTCCGGATACCCATCGGACACCCTCCGGATACCCATCGGACTCCCTCCGGATACCCATCGGACTCTGTATGGTTACCCATCGGACTCCCTCCGGATACCCATCAGACTCTGTATGGTTACCCATCGGACTCTGTATGGTTACCCATCGGACTCTGTATGGTTACCCATCGGACTCCCTCTTGTTACCCATCGGACTCTGTATGGTTACCCATCGGACTCCCTCTTGTTACCCATCGGACTCTGTATGGTGACCCATCGGACTCTATGGTTACCCATTGGACTCAGTATGGTGACCCATCGGACTCCCTCTTGTTACCCATCGGACTCTGTATGGTGACCCATTGGACTCTATGGTTACCCATCGGACTCCCTCCGGATACACATCGGACTCTGTACGGTTACCCACCGGACTCCCTCTGGATACCCATCGGACTCTGTATGGTTACCCATCGGACTCCCTCCGGATACCCATCGGACTCTGTATGGTTACCCATCGGACTCTGTATGGTTACCCATCGGACTCTGTATGGTTACCCATCGGACTCCCTCTTGTTACCCATCGGACTCCCTCTGGATACCCATCGGACTCTGTACGGTTACCCATCGGACTCTGTACGGTTACCCATCGGACTCTGTACGGTTACCCATCGGACTCTGTACGGTTACCCATCGGACTCCCTCCGGTTACCCATCGGACTCCCTCCGGTTACCCATCGGACTCCCTCCGGTTACCCATCGGACTCCCTCCGGTTACCCATCGGACACCCTCCGGATACCCATCGGACGTATGGTTACCCATCGGACTCCCCCTGGATACCCATCGGACTCTGTATGGTTACCCATCGGACTCCCTCCGGTTACCCATCGGACTCCCTCCGGTTACCCATCGGACTCCCTCCGGTTACCCATCGGACACCCTCCGGATACCCATCGGACTCTGTATGGTTACCCATCGGACTCCCTCCGGTTACCCATCGGACACCCTCCGGATACCCATCGGACTCTGTATGGTTACCCATCGGACTCCTTCCAGATACCCATCGGACTCTGTATGGTTACCCATCGGACTCCCTCCAGATACCCATCGGACTCTGTATGGTTACCCATCGGATTCCCTCTTGTTACCCATCGGACTCTGTATGGTTACCCATCGGACTCTGTATGGTTACCCATCGGACTCCCTCTGGATACCCATCGGATTCCCTCTTGTTACCCATCGGACTCTGTATGGTTACCCATCAGACTCCCTCCGGATACCCATCGGACTCTGTACGGTTACCCATCGGATTCCCTCTTGTTACCCATCGGACTCCCCCTGGTTACCCCTCGGACTCTGTATGGTTACCCACCGGACTCCCTCTGGATACCCATCGGACTCTGTATGGTTACCCATCGGACTCTGTATGGTTACCCACCGGACTCCCTCTGGATACCCATCGGACTCTGTATGGTTACCCATCGGACTCCCTCCGGATACCCATCGGACTCTGTATGGTTACCCATCGGACTCTGTATGGTTACCCATCGGACTCTGTATGGTTACCCATCGGACTCCCCCTGGTTACCCATCGGACTCTGTATGGTTACCCACCGGACTCCCTCTGGATAACCATCGGACTCTGTATGGTTACCCATCGGACTCTGTATGGTTACCCACCGGACTCCCTCTGGATACCCATCGGACTCTGTATGGTTACCCATCGGACTCCCTCCGGATGCCCATCGGACTCTGTATGGTTACCCATCGGACTCTGTATGGTTACCCATCGGACTCTGTATGGTTACCCATCGGACTCCCTCTTGTTACCCATCGGACTCTGTATGGTGACCCATGGGACTCTATGGTTACCCATTGGACCCCCTCCGGATACCCATTGGACTCAGTATGGTGACCCATCGGACTCTGTATGGTTACCCATCGGACTCTGTATGGTTACCCATCGGACTCTGTATGGTTACCCATCGGACTCTGTATGGTTACCCATCGGACTCTGTATGGTTACCCATCGGACTCCCTCTGGATACCCATCGGACTCTGTACGGTTACCCATCGGACTCTGTACGGTTACCCATTGGACTCTGTACGGTTACCCATCGGACTCCCTCCGGTTACCCATCGGACTCCCTCCGGTTACCCATCGGACTCCCTCCGGTTATCCATCGGACACCCTCCGGACACCCATCTGACTCTGTATGGTTACCCATCGGACTCCCCCTGGATACCCATCGGACTTTGTATGGTTACCCATCGGACTCCCTCCGGTTACCCATCGGACTCCCTCCGGTTACCCATCGGACTCCCTCCGGATACCCATCGGACTCTGTATGGTTACCCATCGGACTCTGTATGGTTACCCATCGGACTCCCTCCGGTTACCCATCGGACACCCTCCGGATACCCATCGGACTCTGTATGGTTACCCATCGATCTCCCTCCGGTTACCCATCGGACTCCCTCCGGTTATCCATCGGACTCTGTATGGTTACCCATCAGACACCCTCCGGATACCCATCGGACACCCTCCGGATACCCATCGGACTCCCTCCGGATACCCATCGGACTCTGTATGGTTACCCATCGGATTCCCTCTTGTTACCCATCGGACTCTGTATGGTTACCCATCGGACTCTGTATGGTTATCCATCGGACTCCCTCTTGTTACCCATCGGACTCTGTATGGTTACCCATCGGACTCTGTATGGTTACCCATCGGACTCCCTCTGGATACCCATCGGATTCCCTCTTGTTACCCATCGGACTCTGTATGGTTACCCATCAGACTCCCTCTGGATACCCATCGGACTCTGTATGGTTACCCATCAGACTCTGTATGGTTACCCACCGGACTCCCTCTGGATACCCATCGGACTCTGTATGGTTACCCACCGGACTCCCTCTGGATACCCATCGGACTCTGTATGGTTACCCATCGGACTCTGTATGGTTACCCATCGGACTCTGTATGGTTACCCATCGGACTCTGTATGGTTACCCATCGGACTCCCTCTTGTTACCCATCGGACTCTGTATGGTGACCCATCGGACTCTATGGTTACCCATTGGACCCCCTCCGGATACCCATTGGACTCAGTATGGTGACCCATCGGACTCTGTATGGTTACCCATCGGACTCTGTATGGTTACCCATCGGACTCTGTATGGTTACCCATCGGACTCTGTATGGTTACCCATCGGACTCCCTCTGGATACCCATCGGACTCCCTCTGGATACCCATCGGACTCTGTACGGTTACCCATCGGACTCTGTACGGTTACCCATTGGACTCTGTACGGTTACCCATCGGACTCCCTCCGGTTACCCATCGGACTCCCTCCGGTTACCCATCGGACTCCCTCCGGTTATCCATCGGACACCCTCCGGATACCCATCTGACTCTGTATGGTTACCCATCGGACTCCCCCTGGATACCCATCGGACTTTGTATGGTTACCCATCGGACTCCCTCCGGTTACCCATCGGACTCCCTCCGGTTACCCATCGGACTCCCTCCGGATACCCATCGGACTCTGTATGGTTACCCATCGGACTCTGTATGGTTACCCATCGGACTCCCTCCGGTTACCCATCGGACACCCTCCGGATACCCATCGGACTCTGTATGGTTACCCATCGATCTCCCTCCGGTTACCCATCGGACTCCCTCCGGTTACCCATCGGACTCCCTCCGGTTACCCATCGGACTCTGTATGGTTACCCATCAGACACCCTCCGGATACCCATCGGACACCCTCCGGATACCCATCGGACTCCCTCCGGATACCCATCGGACTCTGTATGGTTACCCATCGGACTCCCTCCGGATACCCATCGGACTCTGTATGGTTACCCATCGGACTCTGTATGGTTACCCATCGGACTCTGTATGGTTACCCATCGGACTCCCTCTTGTTACCCATCGGACTCTGTATGGTTACCCATCGGACTCCCTCTTGTTACCCATCGGACTCTGTATGGTGACCCATCGGACTCTATGGTTACCCATTGGACCCCCTCCGGATACCCATTGGACTCAGTATGGTGACCCATCGGACTCCCTCTTGTTACCCATCGGACTCTGTATGGTGACCCATCGGACTCTATGGTTACCCATCAGACTCCCTCCGGATACCCATCGGACTCTGTACGGTTACCCACCGGACTCCCTCTGGATACCCATCGGACTCTGTATGGTTACCCATCGGACTCTGTATGGTTACCCATCGGACTCTGTATGGTTACCCATCGGACTCTGTATGGTTACCCATCGGACTCCCTCTTGTTACCCATCGGACTCTGTATGGTGACCCATCGGACTCTATGGTTACCCATTGGACCCCCTCCGGATACCCATTGGACTCAGTATGGTGACCCATCGGACTCTGTATGGTTACCCATCGGACTCTGTATGGTTACCCATCGGACTCTGTATGGTTACCCATCGGACTCCCTCTGGATACCCATCGGACTCTGTATGGTTACCCATCGGACTCTGTATGGTTACCCATCGGACTCTGTATGGTTACCCATCGGACTCCCTCTTGTTACCCATCGGACTCTGTATGGTGACCCATCGGACTCTATGGTTACCCATTGGACCCCCTCCGGATACCCATTGGACTCAGTATGGTGACCCATCGGACTCTGTATGGTTACCCATCGGACTCTGTATGGTTACCCATCGGACTCTGTATGGTTACCCATCGGACTCCCTCTGGATACCCATCGGACTCTGTACGGTTACCCATCGGACTCTGTACGGTTACCCATCGGACTCCCTCCGATTACCCATCGGACTCCTTCCGGTTACCCATCGGACTCCCTCCGGTTATCCATCGGACACCCTCCGGATACCCATCGGACTCTGTATGGTTACCCATCGGACTCCCCCTGGATACCCATCGGACTTTGTATGGTTACCCATCGGACTCCCTCCGGTTACCCATCGGACTCCCTCCGGTTACCCATCGGACACCCTCCGGATACCCATCGGACTCTGTATGGTTACCCATCGGACTCCCTCCGGTTACCCATCGGACACCCTCCGGTTACCCATCGGACACCCTCCGGATACCCATCGGACTCTGTATGGTTACCCATCGAACTCCCTCCGGTTACCCATCGGACTCCCTCCGGTTACCCATCGGACTCCCTCCGGTTACCCATCGGACTCTGTATGGTTACCCATCAGACACCCTCCGGATACCCATCGGACACCCTCCGGATACCCATCGGACTCTGTATGGTTACCCATCGGACTCCCTCCGGATACCCATCAGACTCTGTATGGTTACCCATCGGACTCTGTATGGTTACCCATCGGACTCTGTATGGTTACCCATCGGACTCCCTCTTGTTACCCATCGGACTCTGTATGGTTACCCATCGGACTCCCTGTTGTTACCCATCGGACTCTGTATGGTGACCCATCGGACTCTATGGTTACCCATTGGACTCAGTATGGTGACCCATCGGACTCCCTCTTGTTACCCATCGGACTCTGTATGGTGACCCATTGGACTCTATGGTTACCCATCGGACTCCCTCCGGATACACGTCGGACTCTGTACGGTTACCCACCGGACTCCCTCTGGATACCCATCGGACTCTGTATGGTTACCCATCGGACTCCCTCCGGATACCCATCGGACTCTGTATGGTTACCCATCGGACTCTGTATGGTTACCCATCGGACTCTGTATGGTTACCCATCGGACTCTGTATGGTTACCCATCGGACTCTGTATGGTTACCCATCGGACTCCCTCTGGATACCCATCGGACTCCCTCTGGATACCCATCGGACTCTGTACGGTTACCCATCGGACTCTGTACGGTTACCCATCGGACTCCCTCCGGTTACCCATCGGACTCCCTCCGGTTACCCATCGGACTCCCTCCGGTTACCCATCGGACACCCTCCGGATACCCATCGGACGTATGGTTACCCATCGGACTCCCCCTGGATACCCATCGGACTCTGTATGGTTACCCATCGGACTCCCTCCGGTTACCCATCGGACTCCCTCCGGTTACCCATCGGACTCCCTCCGGTTACCCATCGGACACCCTCCGGATACCCATCGGACTCTGTATGGTTACCCATCGGACTCCCTCCGGTTACCCATCGGACACCCTCCGGATACCCATCGGACTCTGTATGGTTACCCATCGGACTCCTTCCAGATACCCATCGGACTCTGTATGGTTACCCATCGGACTCCCTCCAGATACCCATCGGACTCTGTATGGTTACCCATCGGATTCCCTCTTGTTACCCATCGGACTCTGTATGGTTACCCATCGGACTCTGTATGGTTACCCATCGGATTCCCTCTTGTTACCCATCGGACTCTGTATGGTTACCCATCGGACTCTGTATGGTTACCCATCGGACTCCCTCTGGATACCCATCGGATTCCCTCTTGTTACCCATCGGACTCTGTATGGTTACCCATCAGACTCCCTCCGGATACCCATCGGACTCTGTACGGTTACCCATCGGATTCCCTCTTGTTACCCATCGGACTCCCCCTGGTTACCCCTCGGACTCTGTATGGTTACCCACCGGACTCCCTCTGGATACCCATCGGACTCTGTATGGTTACCCATCGGACTCTGTATGGTTACCCACCGGACTCCCTCTGGATACCCATCGGACTCTGTATGGTTACCCATCGGACTCCCTCCGGATACCCATCGGACTCTGTATGGTTACCCATCGGACTCTGTATGGTTACCCATCGGACTCTGTATGGTTACCCATCGGACTCTGTATGGTTACCCATCGGACTCTGTATGGTTACCCACCGGACTCCCTCTGGATACCCATCGGACTCTGTATGGTTACCCATCGGACTCTGTATGGTTACCCACCGGACTCCCTCTGGATACCCATCGGACTCTGTATGGTTACCCATCGGACTCCCTCCGGATACCCATCGGACTCTGTATGGTTACCCATCGGACTCTGTATGGTTACCCATCGGACTCCCTCTTGTTACCCATCGGACTCTGTATGGTGACCCATGGGACTCTATGGTTACCCATTGGACCCCCTCCGGATACCCATTGGACTCAGTATGGTGACCCATCGGACTCTGTATGGTTACCCATCGGACTCTGTATGGTTACCCATCGGACTCTGTATGGTTACCCATCGGACTCTGTATGGTTACCCATCGGACTCCCTCTGGATACCCATCGGACTCTGTACGGTTACCCATCGGACTCTGTATGGTTACCCATTGGACTCTGTACGGTTACCCATCGGACTCCCTCCGGTTACCCATCGGACTCCCTCCGGTTACCCATCGGACTCCCTCCGGTTATCCATCGGACTCCCCCTGGATACCCATCGGACTTTGTATGGTTACCCATCGGACTCCCTCCGGTTACCCATCGGACTCCCTCCGGTTACCCATCGGACTCCCTCCGGATACCCATCGGACTCTGTATGGTTACCCACCGGACTCCCTCCGGATACCCATCGGACTCTGTATGGTTACCCATCGGACTCTGTATGGTTACCCATCGGACTCTGTATGGTTACCCATCGGACTCCCTCTTGTTACCCATCGGACTCTGTATGGTGACCCATCGGACTCTATGGTTACCCATTGGACCCCCTCCGGATACCCATTGGACTCAGTATGGTGACCCATCGGACTCTGTATGGTTACCCATCGGACTCTGTATGGTTACCCATCGGACTCTGTATGGTTACCCATCGGACTCTGTATGGTTACCCATCGGACTCCCTCTGGATACCCATCGGACTCCCTCTGGATACCCATCGGACTCTGTACGGTTACCCATCGGACTCTGTACGGTTACCCATTGGACTCTGTACGGTTACCCATCGGACTCCCTCCGGTTACCCATCGGACTCCCTCCGGTTACCCATCGGACTCCCTCCGGTTATCCATCGGACACCCTCCGGATACCCATCTGACTCTGTATGGTTACCCATCGGACTCCCCCTGGATACCCATCGGACTTTGTATGGTTACCCATCGGACTCCCTCCGGTTACCCATCGGACTCCCTCCGGTTACCCATCGGACTCCCTCCGGATACCCATCGGACTCTGTATGGTTACCCATCGGACTCTGTATGGTTACCCATCGGACTCCCTCCGGTTACCCATCGGACACCCTCCGGATACCCATCGGACTCTGTATGGTTACCCATCGATCTCCCTCCGGTTACCCATCGGACTCCCTCCGGTTACCCATCGGACTCCCTCCGGTTACCCATCGGACTCTGTATGGTTACCCATCAGACACCCTCCGGATACCCATCGGACACCCTCCGGATACCCATCGGACTCCCTCCGGATACCCATCGGACTCTGTATGGTTACCCATCGGACTCCCTCCGGATACCCATCGGACTCTGTATGGTTACCCATCGGACTCTGTATGTTTACCCATCGGACTCTGTATGGTTACCCATCGGACTCCCTCTTGTTACCCATCGGACTCTGTATGGTGACCCATCGGACTCCCTCTTGTTACCCATCGGACTCTGTATGGTGACCCATCGGACTCTATGGTTACCCATCAGACTCCCTCCGGATACCCATCGGACTCTGTACGGTTACCCACCGGACTCCCTCTGGATACCCATCGGACTCTGTATGGTTACCCACCGGACTCCCTCTGGATACCCATCGGACTCTGTATGGTTACCCATCGGACTCTGTATGGTTACCCATCGGACTCTGTATGGTTACCCATCGGACTCTGTATGGTTACCCATCGGACTCCCTCTTGTTACACATCGGACTCTGTATGGTGACCCATCGGACTCTATGGTTACCCATTGGACCCCCTCCGGATACCCATTGGACTCAGTATGGTGACCCATCGGACTCTGTATGGTTACCCATCGGACTCTGTATGGTTACCCATCGGACTTTGTATGGTTACCCATCGGACTCCCTCCGGTTACCCATCGGACTCCCTCCGGTTACCCATCGGACACCCTCCGGATACCCATCGGACACTGTATGGTTACCCATCGGACTCCCTCCGGTTACCCATCGGACACCCTCCGGATACCCATCGGACTCTGTATGGTTACCCATCGAACTCCCTCCGGTTACCCATCGGACTCCCTCCGGTTACCCATCGGACTCTGTATGGTTACCCATCAGACACCCTCCGGATACCCATCGGACACCCTCCGGATACCCATCGGACTCCCTCCGGATACCCATCGGACTCTGTATGGTTACCCATCGGACTCCCTCCGGATACCCATCAGACTCTGTATGGTTACCCATCGGACTCTGTATGGTTACCCATCGGACTCTGTATGGTTACCCATCGGACTCCCTCTTGTTACCCATCGGACTCTGTATGGTTACCCATCGGACTCCCTCTTGTTACCCATCGGACTCTGTATGGTGACCCATCGGACTCTATGGTTACCCATTGGACTCAGTATGGTGACCCATCGGACTCCCTCTTGTTACCCATCGGACTCTGTATGGTGACCCATTGGACTCTATGGTTACCCATCGGACTCCCTCCGGATACACATCGGACTCTGTACGGTTACCCACCGGACTCCCTCTGGATACCCATCGGACTCTGTATGGTTACCCATCGGACTCCCTCCGGATACCCATCGGACTCTGTATGGTTACCCATCGGACTCTGTATGGTTACCCATCGGACTCTGTATGGTTACCCATCGGACTCTGTATGGTTACCCATCGGACTCCCTCTTGTTACCCATCGGACTCCCTCTGGATACCCATCGGACTCTGTACGGTTACCCATCGGACTCTGTACGGTTACCCATCGGACTCTGTACGGTTACCCATCGGACTCCCTCCGGTTACCCATCGGACTCCCTCCGGTTACCCATCGGACTCCCTCCGGTTACCCATCGGACACCCTCCGGATACCCATCGGACACCCTCCGGATACCCATCGGACGTATGGTTACCCATCGGACTCCCCCTGGATACCCATCGGACTCTGTATGGTTACCCATCGGACTCCCTCCGGTTACCCATCGGACTCCCTCCGGTTACCCATCGGACTCCCTCCGGTTACCCATCGGACACCCTCCGGATACCCATCGGACTCTGTATGGTTACCCATCGGACTCCCTCCGGTTACCCATCGGACACCCTCCGGATACCCATCGGACTCTGTATGGTTACCCATCGGACTCCTTCCAGATACCCATCGGACTCTGTATGGTTACCCATCGGACTCCCTCCAGATACCCATCGGACTCTGTATGGTTACCCATCGGATTCCCTCTTGTTACCCATCGGACTCTGTATGGTTACCCATCGGACTCTGTATGGTTACCCATCGGACTCCCTCTGGATACCCATCGGATTCCCTCTTGTTACCCATCGGACTCTGTATGGTTACCCATCAGACTCCCTCCGGATACCCATCGGACTCTGTACGGTTACCCATCGGATTCCCTCTTGTTACCCATCGGACTCCCCCTGGTTACCCCTCGGACTCTGTATGGTTACCCACCGGACTCCCTCTGGATACCCATCGGACTCTGTATGGTTACCCATCGGACTCTGTATGGTTACCCACCGGACTCCCTCTGGATATCCATCGGACTCTGTATGGTTACCCATCGGACTCCCTCCGGATACCCATCGGACTCTGTATGGTTACCCATCGGACTCTGTATGGTTACCCATCGGACTCTGTATGGTTACCCATCGGACTCCCCCTGGTTACCCATCGGACTCTGTATGGTTACCCACCGGACTCCCTCTGGATACCCATCGGACTCTGTATGGTTACCCATCGGACTCTGTATGGTTACCCACCGGACTCCCTCTGGATACCCATCGGACTCTGTATGGTTACCCATCGGACTCCCTCCGGATGCCCATCGGACTCTGTATGGTTACCCATCGGACTCTGTATGGTTACCCATCGGACTCTGTATGGTTACCCATCGGACTCCCTCTTGTTACCCATCGGACTCTGTATGGTGACCCATGGGACTCTATGGTTACCCATTGGACCCCCTCCGGATACCCATTGGACTCAGTATGGTGACCCATCGGACTCTGTATGGTTACCCATCGGACTCTGTATGGTTACCCATCGGACTCTGTATGGTTACCCATCGGACTCTGTATGGTTACCCATCGGACTCCCTCTGGATACCCATCGGACTCTGTACGGTTACCCATCGGACTCTGTACGGTTACCCATTGGACTCTGTACGGTTACCCATCGGACTCCCTCCGGTTACCCATCGGACTCCCTCCGGTTACCCATCGGACTCCCTCCGGTTATCCATCGGACACCCTCCGGACACCCATCTGACTCTGTATGGTTACCCATCGGACTCCCCCTGGATACCCATCGGACTTTGTATGGTTACCCATCGGACTCCCTCCGGTTACCCATCGGACTCCCTCCGGTTACCCATCGGACTCCCTCCGGATACCCATCGGACTCTGTATGGTTACCCATCGGACTCTGTATGGTTACCCATCGGACTCCCTCCGGTTACCCATCGGACACCCTCCGGATACCCATCGGACTCTGTATGGTTACCCATCGATCTCCCTCCGGTTACCCATCGGACTCCCTCCGGTTATCCATCGGACTCTGTATGGTTACCCATCAGACACCCTCCGGATACCCATCGGACACCCTCCGGATACCCATCGGACTCCCTCCGGATACCCATCGGACTCTGTATGGTTACCCATCGGATTCCCTCTTGTTACCCATCGGACTCTGTATGGTTACCCATCGGACTCTGTATGGTTACCCATCGGACTCCCTCTTGTTACCCATCGGACTCTGTATGGTTACCCATCGGACTCTGTATGGTTACCCATCGGACTCCCTCTGGATACCCATCGGATTCCCTCTTGTTACCCATCGGACTCTGTATGGTTACCCATCAGACTCCCTCTGGATACCCATCGGACTCTGTATGGTTACCCATCAGACTCTGTATGGTTACCCACCGGACTCCCTCTGGATACCCATCGGACTCTGTATGGTTACCCACCGGACTCCCTCTGGATACCCATCGGACTCTGTATGGTTACCCATCGGACTCTGTATGGTTACCCATCGGACTCTGTATGGTTACCCATCGGACTCCCTCTTGTTACCCATCGGACTCTGTATGGTGACCCATCGGACTCTATGGTTACCCATTGGACCCCCTCCGGATACCCATTGGACTCAGTATGGTGACCCATCGGACTCTGTATGGTTACCCATCGGACTCTGTATGGTTACCCATCGGACTCTGTATGGTTACCCATCGGACTCTGTATGGTTACCCATCGGACTCCCTCTGGATACCCATCGGACTCCCTCTGGATACCCATCGGACTCTGTACGGTTACCCATCGGACTCTGTACGGTTACCCATTGGACTCTGTACGGTTACCCATCGGACTCCCTCCGGTTACCCATCGGACTCCCTCCGGTTACCCATCGGACTCCCTCCGGTTATCCATCGGACACCCTCCGGATACCCATCTGACTCTGTATGGTTACACATCGGACTCCCCCTGGATACCCATCGGACTTTGTATGGTTACCCATCGGACTCCCTCCGGTTACCCATCGGACTCCCTCCGGTTACCCATCGGACTCCCTCCGGATACCCATCGGACTCTGTATGGTTACCCATCGGACTCTGTATGGTTACCCATCGGACTCCCTCCGGTTACCCATCGGACACCCTCCGGATACCCATCGGACTCTGTATGGTTACCCATCGATCTCCCTCCGGTTACCCATCGGACTCCCTCCGGTTACCCATCGGACTCCCTCCGGTTACCCATCGGACTCTGTATGGTTACCCATCAGACACCCTCCGGATACCCATCGGACACCCTCCGGATACCCATCGGACTCCCTCCGGATACCCATCGGACTCTGTATGGTTACCCATCGGACTCTGTATGGTTACCCATCGGACTCTGTATGGTTACCCATCGGACTCTGTATGGTTACCCATCGGACTCCCTCTTGTTACCCATCGGACTCTGTATGGTGACCCATCGGACTCTATGGTTACCCATTGGACCCCCTCCGGATACCCATTGGACTCAGTATGGTGACCCATCGGACTCTGTATGGTTACCCATCGGACTCTGTATGGTTACCCATCGGACTCCCTCCGGTTACCCATCGGACTCCCTCCGGTTACCCATCGGACTCCCTCCGGTTACCCATCGGACACCCTCCGGATACCCATCGGACACTGTATGGTTACCCATCGCACACCCTCCGGTTACCCATCGGACACCCTCCGGATACCCATCGGACTCTGTATGGTTACCCATCGAACTCCCTCCGGTTACCCATCGGACTCCCTCCGGTTACCCATCGGACTCCCTCCGGTTACCCATCGGACTCTGTATGGTTACCCATCAGACACCCTCCGGATACCCATCGGACACCCTCCGGATACCCATCGGACTCCCTCCGGATACCCATCGGACTCTGTATGGTTACCCATCGGACTCCCTCCGGATACCCATCAGACTCTGTATGGTTACCCATCGGACTCTGTATGGTTACCCATCGGACTCTGTATGGTTACCCATCGGACTCCCTCTTGTTACCCATCGGACTCTGTATGGTTACCCATCGGACTCCCTCTTGTTACCCATCGGACTCTGTATGGTGACCCATCGGACTCTATGGTTACCCATTGGACTCAGTATGGTGACCCATCGGACTCCCTCTTGTTACCCATCGGACTCTGTATGGTGACCCATTGGACTCTATGGTTACCCATCGGACTCCCTCCGGATACACATCGGACTCTGTACGGTTACCCACCGGACTCCCTCTGGATACCCATCGGACTCTGTATGGTTACCCATCGGACTCCCTCCGGATACCCATCGGACTCTGTATGGTTACCCATCGGACTCTGTATGGTTACCCATCGGACTCTGTATGGTTACCCATCGGACTCCCTCTTGTTACCCATCGGACTCCCTCTGGATACCCATCGGACTCTGTACGGTTACCCATCGGACTCTGTACGGTTACCCATCGGACTCTGTACGGTTACCCATCGGACTCTGTACGGTTACCCATCGGACTCCCTCCGGTTACCCATCGGACTCCCTCCGGTTACCCATCGGACTCCCTCCGGTTACCCATCGGACTCCCTCCGGTTACCCATCGGACACCCTCCGGATACCCATCGGACGTATGGTTACCCATCGGACTCCCCCTGGATACCCATCGGACTCTGTATGGTTACCCATCGGACTCCCTCCGGTTACCCATCGGACTCCCTCCGGTTACCCATCGGACTCCCTCCGGTTACCCATCGGACACCCTCCGGATACCCATCGGACTCTGTATGGTTACCCATCGGACTCCCTCCGGTTACCCATCGGACACCCTCCGGATACCCATCGGACTCTGTATGGTTACCCATCGGACTCCTTCCAGATACCCATCGGACTCTGTATGGTTACCCATCGGACTCCCTCCAGATACCCATCGGACTCTGTATGGTTACCCATCGGATTCCCTCTTGTTACCCATCGGACTCTGTATGGTTACCCATCGGACTCTGTATGGTTACCCATCGGACTCCCTCTGGATACCCATCGGATTCCCTCTTGTTACCCATCGGACTCTGTATGGTTACCCATCAGACTCCCTCCGGATACCCATCGGACTCTGTACGGTTACCCATCGGATTCCCTCTTGTTACCCATCGGACTCCCCCTGGTTACCCCTCGGACTCTGTATGGTTACCCACCGGACTCCCTCTGGATACCCATCGGACTCTGTATGGTTACCCATCGGACTCTGTATGGTTACCCACCGGACTCCCTCTGGATACCCATCGGACTCTGTATGGTTACCCATCGGACTCCCTCCGGATACCCATCGGACTCTGTATGGTTACCCATCGGACTCTGTATGGTTACCCATCGGACTCTGTATGGTTACCCATCGGACTCCCCCTGGTTACCCATCGGACTCTGTATGGTTACCCACCGGACTCCCTCTGGATAACCATCGGACTCTGTATGGTTACCCATCGGACTCTGTATGGTTACCCACCGGACTCCCTCTGGATACCCATCGGACTCTGTATGGTTACCCATCGGACTCCCTCCGGATGCCCATCGGACTCTGTATGGTTACCCATCGGACTCTGTATGGTTACCCATCGGACTCTGTATGGTTACCCATCGGACTCCCTCTTGTTACCCATCGGACTCTGTATGGTGACCCATGGGACTCTATGGTTACCCATTGGACCCCCTCCGGATACCCATTGGACTCAGTATGGTGACCCATCGGACTCTGTATGGTTACCCATCGGACTCTGTATGGTTACCCATCGGACTCTGTATGGTTACCCATCGGACTCTGTATGGTTACCCATCGGACTCTGTATGGTTACCCATCGGACTCTGTATGGTTACCCATCGGACTCCCTCTGGATACCCATCGGACTCTGTACGGTTACCCATCGGACTCTGTACTGTTACCCATTGGACTCTGTACGGTTACCCATCGGACTCCCTCCGGTTACCCATCGGACTCCCTCCGGTTACCCATCGGACTCCCTCCGGTTATCCATCGGACACCCTCCGGACACCCATCTGACTCTGTATGGTTACCCATCGGACTCCCCCTGGATACCCATCGGACTTTGTATGGTTACCCATCGGACTCTGTATGGTTACCCATCAGACACCCTCCGGATACCCATCGGACTCTGTATGGTTACCCATCGATCTCCCTCCGGTTACCCATCGGACTCCCTCCGGTTATCCATCGGACTCTGTATGGTTACCCATCAGACACCCTCCGGATACCCATCGGACACCCTCCGGATACCCATCGGACTCCCTCCGGATACCCATCGGACTCTGTATGGTTACCCATCGGATTCCCTCTTGTTACCCATCGGACTCTGTATGGTTACCCATCGGACTCTGTATGGTTACCCATCGGACTCCCTCTTGTTACCCATCGGACTCTGTATGGTTACCCATCGGACTCTGTATGGTTACCCATCGGACTCCCTCTGGATACCCATCGGATTCCCTCTTGTTACCCATCGGACTCTGTATGGTTACCCATCAGACTCCCTCTGGATACCCATCGGACTCTGTATGGTTACCCATCAGACTCTGTATGGTTACCCACCGGACTCCCTCTGGATACCCATCGGACTCTGTATGGTTACCCACCGGACTCCCTCTGGATACCCATCGGACTCTGTATGGTTACCCATCGGACTCTGTATGGTTACCCATCGGACTCTGTATGGTTACCCATCGGACTCTGTATGGTTACCCATCGGACTCCCTCTTGTTACCCATCGGACTCTGTATGGTGACCCATCGGACTCTATGGTTACCCATTGGACCCCCTCCGGATACCCATTGGACTCAGTATGGTGACCCATCGGACTCTGTATGGTTACCCATCGGACTCTGTATGGTTACCCATCGGACTCTGTATGGTTACCCATCGGACTCTGTATGGTTACCCATCGGACTCCCTCTGGATACCCATCGGACTCCCTCTGGATACCCATCGGACTCTGTACGGTTACCCATCGGACTCTGTACGGTTACCCATTGGACTCTGTACGGTTACCCATCGGACTCCCTCCAGTTACCCATCGGACTCCCTCCGGTTACCCATCGGACTCCCTCCGGTTATCCATCGGACACCCTCCGGATACCCATCTGACTCTGTATGGTTACCCATCGGACTCCCCCTGGATACCCATCGGACTTTGTATGGTTACCCATCGGACTCCCTCCGGTTACCCATCGGACTCCCTCCGGTTACCCATCGGACTCCCTCCGGATACCCATCGGACTCTGTATGGTTACCCATCGGACTCTGTATGGTTACCCATCGGACTCCCTCCGGTTACCCATCGGACACCCTCCGGATACCCATCGGACTCTGTATGGTTACCCATCGATCTCCCTCCGGTTACCCATCGGACTCCCTCCGGTTACCCATCGGACTCCCTCCGGTTACCCATCGGACTCTGTATGGTTACCCATCAGACACCCTCCGGATACCCATCGGACACCCTCCGGATACCCATCGGACTCCCTCCGGATACCCATCGGACTCTGTATGGTTACCCATCGGACTCCCTCCGGATACCCATCGGACTCTGTATGGTTACCCATCGGACTCTGTATGGTTACCCATCGGACTCTGTATGGTTACCCATCGGACTCCCTCTTGTTACCCATCGGACTCTGTATGGTTACCCATCGGACTCCCTCTTGTTACCCATCGGACTCTGTATGGTGACCCATCGGACTCTATGGTTACCCATTGGACCCCCTCCGGATACCCATTGGACTCAGTATGGTGACCCATCGGACTCCCTCTTGTTACCCATCGGACTCTGTATGGTGACCCATCGGACTCTATGGTTACCCATCAGACTCCCTCCGGATACCCATCGGACTCTGTACGGTTACCCACCGGACTCCCTCTGGATACCCATCGGACTCTGTATGGTTACCCATCGGACTCTGTATGGTTACCCATCGGACTCTGTATGGTTACCCATCGGACTCTGTATGGTTACCCATCGGACTCCCTCTTGTTACCCATCGGACTCTGTATGGTGACCCATCGGACTCTATGGTTACCCATTGGACCCCCTCCGGATACCCATTGGACTCAGTATGGTGACCCATCGGACTCTGTATGGTTACCCATCGGACTCTGTATGGTTACCCATCGGACTCTGTATGGTTACCCATCGGACTCCCTCTGGATACCCATCGGACTCTGTACGGTTACCCATCGGACTCTGTACGGTTACCCATCGGACTCTGTACGGTTACCCATCGGACTCCCTCCGGTTACCCATCAGACTCCCTCCGGTTACCCATCGGACTCCCTCCGGATACCCATCGGACTCTGTATGGTTACCCATCGGACTCCCCCTGGATACCCATCGGACTCCCTCCGGTTACCCATCGAACCTCCTCTGGTTACCCATCGGACTCCCTCCGGTTACCCATCGGACTCCCTCCGGTTACCCATCGGACTCCCTCCGGTTACCCATCGGACTCCCTCCGGATACCCATCGGACACCCTCCGGATACCCATCGGACTCCCTCCGGATACCCATCGGACTCCCTCCGGATACCCATCGGACTCCCTCCGGTTGCCCATCGGACTCCCTCCGGATACCCATCGGACACCCTCCGGATACCCATTGGACTCCCTCCGGTTACCCATCGGACTCCCTCTGGATACCCATCGGACTCCCTCTGGATACCCATCGGACTCCCTCTGGATACCCATCGGACTCTGTATGGTTACCCATCGGACTCTGTATGGTTACCCATCGGACTCTGTATGGTTACCCATCGGACTCTGTATGGTTACCCATCGGACTCCCTCTGGATACCCATCGGACTCTGTACGGTTACCCATCGGACTCTGTCTGGTTACCCATCGGACTCTGTATGGTTACCCATCGGACTCCCTCCGGTTACCCATCGGACACCCTCCGGATACCCATGGGACTCTGTGTGGTTACCCATCGGACTCCCCCGGGATACCCATCGGACTCTGTATGGTTACCCATCGAACTCCCTCTGGTTACCCATCGGACTCTGTATGGTTACCCATCGAACTCCCTCTGGTTACCCATCGGACTCTGTATGGTTACCCATCGGACTCCCTCCGGTTACCCATCGGACTCTGTATGGTTACCCATCGGACTCCCTCCGGTTACCCATCGGACTCCCTCCGGTTACCCACCGGACTCCCTCCAGATACCCATCGGACTCTGTATGGTTACCCATCGGACTCTGTATGGTTACCCATCGGACTCTGTATGGTTACCCATCGGACTCCCTCTGGTTCACCATCGGACTCTGTATGGTTACCCATCGGACTCCCTCTGGTTACCCATCGGACTCCCTCTGGTTACCCATCGGACTCCCTCCGGTTACCCATCGGACTCCCTCCGGTTACCCATCGGACTCCCTTCGGATACCCATCGGACTCCCTCCGGATACCCATCGGACTCCCTCCAGATACCCATCGGACTCTGTATGGTTACCCATTATACACTGCCTGGTTACCCACTAGACACCCACCAGTCTCCCATTGCACTATCGCCAGACTCCTGCCTTCTCTTCACACCTCGTTCTCTTTTCATCTCCCCCTCTCGTTCATCCCCCAACCCGACTCTCCACCATTTACTCTCTATTTCTATCTCTCTCCTATTCGCATTGTCAACTCATTTCAGTTCCCTCTCTCTCTATCTGAACCCTCTCTGTCTCTCTCTCTGATTCCTCTCTGTCTCTCTCCCTTTGATCCCTCTCTGTCTCTCTCTCTCTGATCCCTCTCTTTTTCTGATCCCTGTCTGTCTTTCTCTCTGATCCCTCTCTCTCTCTGATCCCTCTCTGTCTCACTCTCTGATCCCTCTCTCTCTTTCTCTGATCCCTCTAGCTCTCCCTCTCTCTCTGATCTCTCTCGCTGATCCGTCTCTCTCTCTCTCGCTGATGGCTCTCTCTCTGATCTCCCTTTCCCTCTCTTACCCCTCTCTCTGATCCCTCTCTCTCTATCTGATTCCTCTCTCTCTGATCCCGATCTCTTTCTCTGATCCCACTCTCCCTCTCTGATCCCTCTATCCCTCTCTCTGATTCTTCTCTCTCTGATTCCTCTCTCTCTCTGATCTCCCTCTCCCTCTCTGACCCCTCTCTCTTTCTGATCTCTCTTTCTATCTGATCTCTCACTCTCTCTCTAATCCCTCTATCTGCCTCTCTGATTCCTCACCCTCTCTCTCTCTGATCCCTCTCTCTCTCTCTCTGGTCCCCCTCTCTCTTATCCCTCTCTCTCTGATCCCGCACTCTCTCTGATCCCCCTCTTCTCTTATCCCTCTCTGATTCCTCTCTCTCTGATTCCTCTCTCTCTGATTCCTCTCTCTCTGATTCCTCTCTGATTGCCCTCTCTCTCTGATCCCTCACTCTCAATCTCTGATTCCTCTCTCTCAATCTCTGATTCCTCTCTCTCAATCTCTGATTCCTCTCTCTCAATCTCTGATTCCTCTCTCTCTGTCTCTGATCTCTCTCCCTGTCACTGATCCCTCTCTCCCTGATCCCTCTCTCTCTCTCTGATTCCTCTCTCTCTGATTCCTCTCTGATTGCCCTCTCTCTCTGATCCCTCACTCTCAATCTCTGATTCCTCTCTCTCAATCTCTGATTCCTCTCTCTCAATCTCTGATTCCTCTCTCTCAATCTCTGATTCCTCTCTCTCTGTCTCTGATCTCTCTCCCTGTCACTGATCCCTCTCTCCCTGATCCCTCTCTCTCTCTCTGAACCCTCTCTCTCTCTGATCCCGCTCTCTCTCTCTGATCCCTCTGTTGCTCTCTCTGATTCTTCTCTCTCTGATTCCTCTCTCTCTGATCTCCCTCTCGCTCTCTGACCCCTTTCTCTTACTGATCCCTCTCTCTATCTGATCTCTCACTCTCTCTCTGATCCATCTATCTGTCTCTCTGATTCCTGTCTCTCTCTCTTATTCCTTTATCTCTGATTCCTCGTTCTCTCTCTCTGATCCCCCTCTCTCTCTGATCTCTCTTGCTGATCCATTTCTCTATCTCTCTCTGATGGCTCTCTCTCTGATCTCCCTTTCCCTCTCTGACCCCTCTCTCTGATCCCTCTCTATCTGATTCCTCTCCCTCTCTATCTGATTCCTCTCCCTCTCTGATCAAGCCCTCTCTCTCTGATCCCTCTATCTCTGTCTCTGTCTCTGATCCCTCTATCGCTCTCTCTGATTCCTCTCTCTCTATCTGATTCCTCTCTCTCTGATCCCACTCTCTCTCTCTGATCCCTCTATCGCTCGCTCTGATTCCTCTCTCTTTCTGATCCCTCACTCTATCAGATCTCTCACTCTCTCTCTGATCCCTCTATCTGTCTCTCTGATCCTCTCCCTCTCTCTGATTCCTCTATCTCTCTGATCTTCTTCTCTCTCTCTGACTCCTCTCTCTTTCTGATCCCTCTCTCTATCTGATCTCTCACTCTCTCTCTGATCCCTCTATCTGTCTCTCTGATCCTCTCTCTCTCTGATTTTTCTCTCTCTGATTTCTCTCTCTCTCTGATCTCCCTCTCCCTCTCTGACCCCTCTCTCTTTCTGAACCCTCTCTCTATCTGATCTCTCACTCTCTCTCTGATCCCTCTATCTGTTTCTGATTCCTGTCTCTCTCTCTGATTCCTTTATCTCTGATTCCTCGATCTCTCTCTCTGAACCCCCTCTCTCTATGATTCCTCACTCTCTGTCTCTGACCTCTCTCCCTGTCACTGATCCCTCTCTCTCTCTGATCCCTCTCTCACTGATCCCTCCCTCTCTCTCTGATCCCACTCTCTCTCTCTCTGATCTCTCTATCGCTCTCTCTGATTCTTCTCTCTCTGATTCCTCTCTCTCTGATTCCTCTCTCTCTCTCTGATCTCCCTCTCACTCTGACCCCTCTCTCTTTCTGATCCCTCTCTCTCTCTGATCTCTCACTCTCTCGCTGACCCCTCTATCTGTCTCTCTGATTCCTGTCTCTCTCCCTGATTCCTCGTTCTCCCTGTCTGATCCCCCTCTCTCTCTGATCCCTCACTCTCAATCTCTGATTCCTCTCTCTCTGCCTCTGATCTCTCTCGCTGTCACTGATCCCTCTCTCTCTCATCCATCTCTCTCCCTGATCCCGCTCTCTCTCTCTCTGATTCCTCTCTAATCCCGCTCTCTCTCTCTCTGATTCCTTTCTCACTGATCCCTCTCTCTCTGATCCCTCTCTCTCTGATCCCTCTATCGGTCTCTCTGATCTCTCTATCGCTCTCTCTGATCCCTCTATCGCTCTCTCTGATTCTTCTCTCTCTGATTCCTCTCTCTCTCTGATCTCCCTCTCGCTCTCTGATCCCTCTCTCTTTCTAATCCCTCTCTCTATCTGATCCCTCTCTCTCTTATCCCCCTCTCTCTGACCCCTCTCTCCCTGATCTCTCTCTCTCTCTGATTCCTCTCTCTCTCGCTTATCCCTCTCTCTCTCTCCCTGATTCCTCTCTCACTGATTGCTCTCTTTCTCCGATCCCTCGCTCTCAATCTCTGATTCCTGTCTCTGTCTCTGATCTCAGCGAGTTTCTGATCTCTCCCTGTCACTGATCCCTTTCTCTCTCTTTGATGGCTCTCTCTCTGATCTCCTCTCCCTCTCTGACCCCTCTCTCTCTGTAATTCCTCTCTCTCTGATTCCTCTCTCTCTCTCTGATTCCTCTCTCTCACTATACGCTCTCTCTCTCTTTGATCCCTCTCTCTCGCTATACCCTCCCTCTCTCTGATCCCTCTCTCTGATTCCTCCCTCTGTGATTCCTCTCTCTCTGATTCCTCTCTCTCCCTGATTCCTCTCTGAAATTCCTCTCCCTCTGATTCCTCTCTCTCTCTCTCTCTCATTCCTCTCTCTCATTCCTCTCTCTCATTCCTCTCTCTCATTCCTCTCTCTCACTGACTCCTCTCTCTCTGATCCCACTCTGTCTCTCTGATCCCTCTATCGCTCTCTCTGATTCCTCTCTCTCTGACCCCTCTCTCTCTGATCCCTCTATCGCTCTCTCTGATTCTTCTCTCTCTGATCCCTCTCTCTCTCTGATCCCACTTTCCCTCTCTGATCCCACTCTCTCTCTCTGATCCCTCTATCTGTCTCTCTGATTCTTCTCTCTCTGATTCCTCTCTCTCTGATTCCTCTCTCTCTGATCTCCCTCTCACTATCTGACCCCTCTCTCTTTCTGATCCCTCTCTCTATCTGATCTCCCACTCTCTCTCTGATCCCTCTATCTGTCTCTCTGATCCCTTTATCTCTGATTCCTCGTTCTCTCTCTGATCCCTCACTCTCAATCTCTGATTCCTCTCTCTCTGTCTCTGATCTCTCTCCCTGTCACTGATCCCTGTCTCTCTCTGATCCCTCTCTCTCTCTGATCCCACTCTCTCTCTGATCCCTCTATCTGTTTCTCTGATTCCTCGTTCTCTCTCTCTGATCCCTCTCTCTCTCTAATCCCTCTCTCTCTGGTCTCTCTCTCTCTCTCTCTCTGATCCCTCTCTTATCCCTCTCTCTCTTATCCCTCTCTCTCTCTGATCTCTCTCTCTCTCTCTGATTCCTCTCTCTCTGATTCCTCTCTCTCTGATTGCTCTCTTTCTCTGATCCCTCGCTTTCAATCTCTGATTCCTGTCTCTGTCTCTGATCTCCCTGTCTCTGATCTCTCCCTGTCACTGATCCCTTTCTCTCTCTCTGATCTCCCTCTCCCTCTCTGACCCCTCTCTCTCTCTCTGTGATTCCTCTCTCTCTCTGATTCCTCTCTCTCTCTCTCTGATCCCACTTTGATTCCTCTCTCTCTGATTCCTCTCTCTGATTTCTCTCTCTCTGATTCCTCTCTGATTGCTCTATCTCTGATCCCTCGCTCTCAATCTCTGATTCCTCTCTCTGATTCCTCTCTCTCTTTCTGATCCCTCTCTCTCACTATACCCTCTCTCTCTCTTTGATCCCTCTCTCTCGCTATACCCTCCCTCTCTCTGATCCCTCTCTCTGTGATTCCCCTCTGTGATTCCTCTCTCTCTCTGATTCCTCTCTCTGATTCCTCTCTCTCTGATTCCTCTCTCTCTGATTCCTCTCTCTCTGATTCCTCTCTCTCTGATTCCTCTCTCTCTGATTCCTCTCTCTGATCCCGCTCTCTCTCTCTATGATCCCTCTATCGCTCTCTCTGATTCCTCTCTCTCTCTCTCTGATCACTCTTTCGCTCTCTCTGATTCTTATCTCTCTGATTCCTCTCTCTCTGATCCCTCTCTCTCTCTCTCTGATCACTCTTTCGCTCTCTCTGATTCTTATCTCTCTGATTCCTCTCTCTCTCTGATTCCTCTCTTTCTCTGATCCCACTCTCCCTCTTTGATCCCTCTATCCCTCTCTCTGATTCTTCTCTCTCTGATTCCGCTCTCTCTCTGATCTCCCTTTCCCTCTCTGACCCCTCTCTCTTTCTGATCGCTCTCTCTATCTGATCTCTCAATCTCTCTTTCTGATCCCTCTCTCTCTCTCTCTGATCCCTCTCTCTCCCTCTCTGATCCCCCTCTCTCTTATCCCTCTCTCTCTGACACCTCTCTCCCTGATCTCTCTCTCTCTGATTCCTCTCTCTGATTCCTCTCTCTCTGATTCCTCTCTCTCTGATTCCTCTCTCTCTGATTCCTCTCTCTGATTCCTCGCTCTCTGATCCCTCGCTCTCAGTCTCTGATTCCTGTCTCGGATCTCCCTGTCTCTGATCTCTCCCTGTCTCTGATCTCTCCCTGTCTCTGATCTCTCCCTGTCACTGATCCCTTTCTCTCTCTCTGATGGCTCTCTCTCTGATCTCCCTCTCCCTTTCTGACCCCTCTCTCTCTGTGATTCCTCTCTCTCTGATTCCTCTCTCTGATTCCTCTCTCTCTGATTCCTCTCTCTGATTCCTCTCTCTCTCTCTCTCTCTCTGTGATCCCTCTCTCTCACTATACCCTCTCTCTCTCTTTGATCCCTCTCTCTCGCTATACCCTCCCTCTCTCTGATCCCTCTCTGATTCCTCTCTCTCTGAGTCCTCTCTCTCTGAGTCCTCTCTCTCTCTGATTCCTCTCTCTGATTCCTCTCTCTCTAATTCCCCTCTGTGAGTCCTCTCTCTCTCTGATTCCTCTCTCTCATTCCTCTCTCTCTGATTCCTCTCTCTCTGATCCCTCTCTCTCTCTGATCCCGCTCTCTCTCTCTCTCTCTGATCCCTCTATCGCTCTCTCTGATTCCTCTCTCTCTGATCCCTCTCTCTCTGATTCCTCTATCGCTCTCTCTCTGATCCCTCCCTCTCTCTCTCTGATCCCGCTCTCTCTCTCTCTCTCTGATCCCTCTATCGCTCTCTCTGATTCCTCTCTCTCTGATCCCTCTCTCTCTGATTCCTCTATCGCTCTCTCTCTGATCCCTCCCTCTCTCTCTGATCCCGCTCTCTCTCTCTCTGATCCCTCTATCGCTCTCTCTGATTCCTCTCTCTCTGATCTCTCTCTCTCTGATCCCTCTTTCGCTCTCTCTGATTCTTCTCTCTCTGATTCCTCTCTCTCTGATGTCCCTCTCACTATCTGACCCCTCTCTCTCTGATCCCTCTCACTATCTGACCCCTCTCTCTCTGATCCCTCTATCTGTCTCTCTGATTCCTGTCTCTCTCTCTCTGATCCCTTTATCTCTGATTCCTCGTTCTCTCTCTGATCCCACTCTCTCTCTCTCTGATCCCTCGCTCTCAATCTCTGATTCCTCACTCTCTGTCTCTGATCTCTCTTGCTGTCACTGATCCCTGTCTCTCTCTGATCCCTCTCTCTGATCCCTCTCTCTTTCTCTTATCCCTCTCTCTCTGATTCCTCTCTCTCTGATTCCTCTCTCTCTGATTGCTCTCTTTCTCTGATCCCTCGCTCTCAATCTCTGATTCCTGTCTCTGTCTCTGATCTCCCTGTCTCTGATCTCTCCCTGTCACTGATCCCTTTCTCTCTCTCTGATCTCCCTCTCCTTCTCTGACCCCTCTCTCTCTCTCTGATTCCTCTCTCTCTCTCTCTCTGATCCCGCTCTCTCTCTCTCTGATCCCTCTATCGCTCTCTCTGATTCTTCTCTCTCTGATTCCTCCCTCTCTGATCCCTCTCACTCTCTGATCCCTCTCTCTCTCTGATCCCTCACTCTCAATCTCTGATTCCTCTCTCTCTGTCTCTGATCTCTCTCCCTGTCACTGATCCCTGTCTCTCTCTGATCCTGCTCTCTCTCTGATCCCTCTATCTATCTCTCTGATTCCTCATTCTCTCTCTGATCCCACTCTCTCTCTCTGATCCCTGTCTCTCTGATCCCACCCTGATCTCTCTCTCTCTCTCTGATCCCGCTCTCTCATCCCTCTCTCTCTGATTCCTCTCTCTCTGATTCCTCTCTCTCTGATTGCTCTCTCTCTGATTGCTCTCTCTCTCCGATCCCTCGCTCTCAATCTCTGATTCCTCTCTCTGTCTCTGATCTCCCTGTCTCTGATCTCTCCCTGTCACTGATCCCTCTCTCTCTCTGATGGCTCTCTCTCTGATCTCCCTCTCCCTCTCTGACCCCTCTCTCTCTGTGATTCCTCTCTCTCTCTGATCCCTCCCTCAATCTCTGATCCCTCTCTCTCTGATCCCTCTATCTCTCTGCTTCTTCTCTCTGATCCCTCTCTCTCTGATCCCTCTATCTCTCTCTGCTTCTTCTCTCTGATCCCTCTCTCTCTGATTCTGCTCTCTCACTGATCCCCCTCTTTCTCTCTCTGATCTCCCTCTCTGACCCCCCTCTCTCTCTGTGATTCCTCTCTCCCTCTCTGAACCCTCTCTCTCTGATCCCTCTATCTCTCTCTTTCTGATTCTTCTCTCTCTCTCTGATTCCCCTCTGTGATTCCCCTCTCTCTGATTCCTCTCTCTGATTACTCTCTCTCTCTCTGATTCCTCTCTCTCTCTCTCTGATCCTTCTCTCTCGCTATACCCTCCCTCTCTCTCTCTGATCCCTCTCTCTCTTATCCCTCTCTCTCTCTGATTCCTCTCTCTCTCTCTGATTCCTCTCTCTGATTCCTCTCTTTCTGATTCCCCTCTGTGATTCCTCTCTCTCTCTTTCTCCCTGATCCCTCTCTCTCTGATTCCTCTCTCTCTCATTCTGCTCTCTGATCCCTCTCTCTGATCCCTTTCTCTGATTCCCCCTGTGATTCCTCTCTCTCTCTCATTCCTCTCTCCCCCTCTGACCTCTCTCTCTCTCTGATCCCTCTCTCTCTTATCCCTCTCTCTCTCTGATTCCTCTCTCTCTCTCTGATTCCTCTCTCTCTGATTCCTCTCTCTGATTCCTCTCTCTCTGATTCCTCTCTCTCTGATTCCTCTCTCTCTGATTCCTCTCTCTCTGATTCCACTCTCTCACACTCTCTCTGATAACCCCCTCTCTCTCTCTGATTCCTCTCTGATTCCTCTCTCTCTGATCCCTCGCTCTCTCTCTGATTCCCCCCTCTCTCTCCGATCCCTCGCTCTCTCTCTGATTCCCCCCTCTCTCTCTGATTCCTCTCTCTCTGATTCCTCTCTCTGATTCCACTCTCTCTCTGATTCCACTCTCTCTCTGATTCCACTCTCTCTCTGTCTCTGATTCCTCTCTCTCTGATTCCTGTCTCTCTCTGATTCCACTCTGTCTCTGATTCCTCTCTCTCTGATTCCTCTCTCTCTGATTCCACTCTCTCTCTCTCTCTCTGATTCCTCTCTCTCTGATTCCTCTCTCTCTCTGATTCCACTCTCTCTCTGATAACCCCCTCTCTCTCTCTGATTCCTCTCTGATTCCTCTCTCTCTGATCCCTCGCTCTCTCTCTGATTCCCCTCTCTCTCTCTGATTCCTCTCTCTCTGATCCCTCGCTCTCACTCTCTGATTCCTCTCTCTCTCTCTGATTCCTCTCTCTCTGATTCCTCTCTCTCTCTGATTCCACTCTCTCTCTGTCTCTGATTCCTCTCTCTCTGATTCCACTCTCTCTCTCTCTCTGATTCCTCTCTCTCTGATTCCTCTCTCTCTCTCTGATTCCTCTCTCTCTGATTCCTCTCTCTCTGATTCCTCTCTCTCTCTCTGATTCCTCTCTCTCTGATTCCTCTCTCTCTCTGATTCCACTCTCTCTCTGTCTCTGATTCCTCTCTCTCTGATTCCACTCTCTCTCTCTCTCTGATTCCTCTCTCTCTGATTCCTCTCTCTCTCTGATTCTTCTCTCTCTCTGATTCCACTCTCTCTCTCTCTCTCTGATTCCTCTCTCTCTGATTCCACTCTCTCTCTCTCTCTCTGATTCCTCTCTCTCTCTCTCTGATTCCTCTCTCTCTGATTCCTCTCTCTCTCTGATTCTTCTCTCTCTCTGATTCCACTCTCTCTCTCTCTCTCTCTCTCTGATTCCTCTCTCTCTGATTCCACTCTCTCTCTCTCTCTCTGATTCCTCTCTCTCTGATTCCACTCTCTCTCTCTGATTCCTCTCTCTCTGATTCCACTCTCTCTCTCTCTCTCTCTCTCTCTGATTCCTCTCTCTCTGATTCCACTCTCTCTCTCTCTCTGATTCTTCTCTCTCTCTGATTCCTCTCTCTCTCTGATTCCACTCTCTCTCTCGCTCTGATTCCTCTCTCTCTGATTCCTCTCTCTCTCTGATTCCTCTCTCTCTCTGATTCCTCTCTCTCTCTGATTCCTCTCTCTCTCTGATTCCTCTCTCTCTGATTCCCCTCTCTCTCTGATTCCCCTCTCTCTCTGATTCCTCTCTCTCTCTGATTCCTCTCTCTCTCTGATTCCCCTCTCTCTCTGATTCCCCTCTCTCTCTGATTCCTCTCTCTCTGATTCCACACTCTCTCTCTCTCTGATTCCCCTCTCTCTCTGATTCCTCTCTCTCTGATTTCCCTCTCTCTCTGATTCCCCTCTCTCTCTGATTCCCCTCTCTCTCTGATTCCACTCTCTCTCTCTGATTCCCGTCTCTCTCTGATTCCACTCTCTCTCTCTCTCTCTCTCTGATTCCCCTCTCTGATTCCTCTCTCTCTGATTCCCCTCTCTCTCTGATTCCTCTCTCTCTCTGATTCCACTCTCTCTCTGATTCCACTCTCTCTCTCTCTCTGATTCCTCTCTCTCTGATTCCCCTCTCTCTCTGATTCCTCTCTCTCTCTCATTCCTCTCTCTCTGATTCCACTCTCTCTCTCTCTCTCTGATTCCCCCCTCTCTCTCTGTGATTCCTCTCTGATTCCCCTCTCACTCTCTCTCTCCCTATCCCTCACTTTCTCTCTCTGATCCCCCTCTCTTGTTCTCTCTCTGACCCCTCGCTTTCTCTCTCTGATTCCCCTCTCTCTCTCTGATTCCTCTCTCTCTCTGATCCCTTGCTCTCCCTCTCTGATTCCTCTCTCTCTCTGATCCCTCTCTCTCTCTCTGATCCTCTTCTCTCTCTGATCCCTCGCTCTTTCTCTCTCTGTCCCTCACTTATTTCCCCCCTTTCTCTGATCCCTTGCGCTCACTCTCTGATTCCCCTCTCACTCACTCTCTCTCTCTCTCTCTCTCTCTGATCCCTCTCTCACTCTCTCTGATCTCTCCCTCTCCCTTTCTGATCCCTCTCACTCTGATTCCACTCTCTCTCTCTGATCCTCCTCTCTCTCTGATCCCCAGCCCCCTCTCTCTCTCTCTGTGATCTCTCTCTGTCTACATTTGTCAAATTACAACCTTTTCAAGACTGTTGGCAAGTGTGTTGGTGGGGGCAGGAACGTGGCTACATTTATCTTGGTATCAGAGGCCGGGATCAGTTGTCCAGGATTCCAGCCAGGCTCTGCAGCCTGTTCAGGAGCTGCAGTCGCCGACTCTGAGAGGAAAATACTGACGGTTGGCTAAGCGATACAGGGCCATGACTGAACAGGGCCAAAGGGAGGAGGACCCTCACCTTGACAAACACAATAAGGAGATTGACTTGGTCAACAGGGACCCAAAGCACCTCAATGATGAAATTGTTAAAGTAAGTATCTGGGGCCTGGGTGAATCCTATAACAGGTAGAGAGCCCTATAGAGTACTCAAGCGGGTCCTGCATTGAGTGTCACTATTACAGTAGGCTCCTGTATTTAGGGTGATCAGTAGGGTCCTGTATTTAGGGTTGATCAGTAGGGTCCTGTATTTAGGGTTGATCAGTAGGGTCCTGTATTTAGGGTTGATCAGTATGTACCTGTATTTAGGGTTGATCAGTAGGGTCCTGTATTTAAGGTTGATCAATAGGGTCCTGTATTTAGGGTTGATCAGTATGTACCTGTATTTAGGGTTGATCAGTAGGGTCCTGTATTTAGGGTTGATCAGTAGGGTCCTGTATTTAGGGTGATCAGTAGGCTCCTGTATTTAGGGTTGATCAGTAGGGTCCTGTATTTAGGGTTGATCAGTAGGGTCCTGTATTTAGGGTTGATCAGTAGGGTCCTGTATTTAGGGTTGATCAGTAGGGTCCTGTATTTAGGGTTGATCAGTAGAGTCCTGTATTTAGGGTTGATCAGTAGGGTCCTGTATTTAGGGTTGATCAGTAGGGTCCTGTATTTAGGGTTGATCAGTAGAGTCCTGTATTTAGGGTTGATCAGTAGAGTCCTGTATTTAGGGTTGATCAGTAGGGTCCTGTATTTAGGGTTGATCAGTAGGGTCCTGTATTTAGGGTTGATCAGTAGGGTCCTGTATTTAGGATTGATCAGTAGGGTCCTGTATTTAGGGTTGATCAGTAGGCTCCTGTATTTGGAGTTGATCAGTAGAGTCCTGTATTTAGAGTTGATCAGTAGGGTCCTGTATTTAGGGTTGATCAGTAGAGTCCTGTATTTAGGGTTGATCAGTATGTACCTGTATTTAGGGTTGATCAGTAGAGTCCTGTATTTAGGATTGATCAGTAGGGTCCTGTATTTAGGGTTGATCAGTAGGGTCCTATATTTAGGATTGATCAGTAGAGTCCTGTATTTAGGGTTGATCAGTATGTACCTGTATTTAGGGTTGATCAGTAGGGTCCTGTATTTAGGGTTGATCAGTAGGGACCTGTATTTAGGGTTGATCAGTAGAGTCCTGTATTTAGAGTTGATCAGTAGAGTCCTGTATTTAGGGTTGATCAGTAGGGTCCTGTATTTAGGGTTGATCAGCAGAGTCCTGTATTTAGGGTTGATCAGTAGGGACCTGTATTTAGGGTTGATCAGTAGAGTCCTGTATTTAGAGTTGATCAGTAGAGTCCTGTATTTAGGGTTGATCAGTAGGGTCCTGTATTTAGGGTTGATCAGCAGAGTCCTGTATTTAGGGTTGATCAGTAGAGTCCTGTATTTAGGGTTGATCAGTATGTACCTGTATTTAGGGTTGATCAGTAGGGACCTGTATTTAGGGTTGATCAGTAGGGTCCTGTATTTAGGGTTGATCAGCAGAGTCCTGTATTTAGGGTTGATCAGTAGAGTCCTGTATTTAGGGTTGATCAGTAGGGTCCTGTATTTAGGGTTGATCAGTATGTACCTGTATTTAGGGTTGATCAGTAGGGTCCTGTATTTAGGGTTGATCAGTAGGGTCCTGTATTTAGGGTCGATCAGTAGGCTCCTGTATTTAGGGTTGATCAGTAGGGTCCTGTATTTGGAGTTGATCAGTAGAGTCCTGTATTTAGGGTTGATCAGTATGTACCTGTATTTAGGGTTGATCAGTAGAGTCCTGTATTTAGGGTTGATCAGTAGGGTCCTGTATTTAGGGTTGATCAGTAGGGTCCTGTATTTAGGGTTGATCAGTAGAGTCCTGTATTTAGGGTTGATCAGTAGGGTCCTGTATTTAGGGTTGATCAGTAGAGTCCTGTATTTAGGGTTGATCAGTAGAGTCCTGTATTTAGGGTTGATCAGTAGAGTCCTGTATTTAGGGTTGATCAGTAGGGACCTGTATTTAGAGTTGATCAGTAGGGTCCTGTATTTAGGGTTGATCAGTAGGGTCCTGTATTTAGGGTTGATCAGTAGAGTCCTGTATTTAGGGTTGATCAGTAGGGTCCTGTATTTAGGGTTGATCAGTAGAGTCCTGTATTTAGGGTTGATCAGTAGGGTCCTGTATTTAGGGTTGATCAGCAGAGTCCTGTATTTAGGGTTGATCAGTAGAGTCCTGTATTTAGGGTTGATCAGTATGTACCTGTATTTAGGGTTGATCAGTAGGGACCTGTATTTAGGGTTGATCAGTAGGGTCCTGTATTTAGGGTTGATCAGCAGAGTCCTGTATTTAGGGTTGATCAGTAGAGTCCTGTATTTAGGGTTGATCAGTAGGGTCCTGTATTTAGGGTTGATCAGTATGTACCTGTATTTAGGGTTGATCAGTAGGGTCCTGTATTTAGGGTTGATCAGTAGGGTCCTGTATTTAGGGTCGATCAGTAGGCTCCTGTATTTAGGGTTGATCAGTAGGGTCCTGTATTTGGAGTTGATCAGTAGAGTCCTGTATTTAGGGTTGATCAGTATGTACCTGTATTTAGGGTTGATCAGTAGAGTCCTGTATTTAGGGTTGATCAGTAGGGTCCTGTATTTAGGGTTGATCAGTAGGGTCCTGTATTTAGGGTTGATCAGTAGAGTCCTGTATTTAGGGTTGATCAGTAGGGTCCTGTATTTAGGGTTGATCAGTAGAGTCCTGTATTTAGGGTTGATCAGTAGAGTCCTGTATTTAGGGTTGATCAGTAGAGTCCTGTATTTAGGGTTGATCAGTAGGGTCCTGTATTTAGGGTTGATCAGTAGAGTCCTGTATTTAGGGTTGATCAGTAGAGTCCTGTATTTAGGGTTGATCAGTAGGGTCCTGTATTTAGAGTTGATCAGTAGGGTCCTGTATTTAGGGTTGATCAGTAGGGTCCTGTATTTAGGGTTGATCAGTAGGGTCCTGTATTTAGGGTTGATCAGTAGAGTCCTGTATTTAGGGTTGATCAGTAGAGTCCTGTATTTAGAGTTGATCAGTAGAGTCCTGTATTTAGGGTTGATCAGTAGGGTCCTGTATTTAGGGTTGATCAGCAGAGTCCTGTATTTAGGGTTGATCAGTAGAGTCCTGTATTTAGGGTTGATCAGTAGGGTCCTGTATTTAGGGTTGATCAGTATGTACCTGTATTTAGGGTTGATCAGTAGGGTCCTGTATTTAGGGTTGATCAGTAGGGTCCTGTATTTAGGGTCGATCAGTAGGCTCCTGTATTTAGGGTTGATCAGTAGGGTCCTGTATTTGGAGTTGATCAGTAGAGTCCTGTATTTAGGGTTGATCAGTATGTACCTGTATTTAGGGTTGATCAGTAGAGTCCTGTATTTAGGGTTGATCAGTAGGGTCCTGTATTTAGGGTTGATCAGTAGGGTCCTGTATTTAGGGTTGATCAGTAGAGTCCTGTATTTAGGGTTGATCAGTAGGGTCCTGTATTTAGGGTTGATCAGTAGAGTCCTGTATTTAGGGTTGATCAGTAGGGTCCTGTATTTAGGGTTGATCAGTAGGGTCCTGTATTTAGGGTTGATCAGTAGGGACCTGTATTTAGGGTTGATCAGTAGGGTCCTGTAATTAGGGTTGATCAGTAGAGTCCTGTATTTAGGGTTGATCAGTATGTACCTGTATTTAGGGTTGATCAGTAGGGTCCTGTATTTAGGGTTGATCAGTAGGGTCCTGTATTTAGGGTTGATCAGTAGGGTCCTGTATTTAGAGTTGATCAGTAGAGTCCTGTATTTAGAGTTGATCAGTAGAGTCCTGTATTTAGGGTTGATCAGTAGGGTCCTGTATTTAGGGTTGATCAGTAGGGTCCTGTATTTAGAGTTGATCAGTAGGGTCCTGTATTTGGAGTTGATCAGTAGGGTCCTGTATTTAGGGTTGATCAGTAGGGTCCTGTATTTAGGGTCGATCAGTAGGGCCCTGTATTTAGGGTTGATCAGTAGAGTCCTGTATTTAGGGTTGATCAGTAGGGTCCTGTATTTAGGGTTGATCAGTAGGGTCCTGTATTTAGGGTTGATCAGTAGAGTCCTGTATTTAGGGTTGATCAGTAGGGTCCTGTATTTAGGGTTGATCAGTAGAGTCCTGTATTTAGGGTTGATCAGTAGGGTCCTGTATTTAGGGTTGATCAGTAGGGTCCTGTATTTAGGGTTGATCAGTAGGGTCCTGTATTTAGGGTTGATCAGTAGGGTCCTGTATTTAGGGTTGATCAGTAGGGTCCTGTATTTAGAGTTGATCAGTAGAGTCCTGTATTTAGAGTTGATCAGTAGAGTCCTGTATTTAGGGTTGATCAGTAGGGTCCTGTATTTAGGGTTGATCAGTAGGGTCCTGTATTTAGAGTTGATCAGTATGTACCTGTATTTAGGGTTGATCAATAGGGTCCTGTATTTAGGGTTGATCAGTAGAGTCCTGTATTTAGGGTTGATCAGTAGGGTCCTGTATTTAGGGTTGATCAGTAGGGTCCTGTATTTAGAGTTGATCAGTAGGGTCCTGTATTTAGGGTTGATCAGTAGGGTCCTGTATTTAGGGTTGATCAGTAGGGTCCTGTATTTAGGGTCGATCAGTAGGGTCCTGTATTTGGAGTTGATCAGTAGAGTCCTGTATTTAGGGTTGATCAGTAGGGTCCTGTATTTAGGGTTGATCAGTAGGGTCCTGTATTTAGGGTTGATCAGTAGGGTCCTGTATTTAGAGTTGATCAGTAGGGTCCTGTATTTAGGGTCGATCAGTATGTACCTGTATTTAGGGTTGATCAGTAGGGTCCTGTATTAAGAGTTGATCAGTAGGCTCCTGTATTTAGGGTTGATCAGTAGGGTCCTGTATTTAGGGTTGATCAGTAGGGTCCAGTATTTAGAGTTGATCAGTAGGGACCTGTATTTAGGGTTGATCAGTAGGGTCCTGTATTTAGGGTTGATCAGTAGGGTCCTGTATTTAGGGTTGATCAGTAGGGTCCTGTATTTAGGGTTGATCAGTAGGGTCCTGTATTTAGAGTTGATCAGTAGGGTCCTGTATTTAGGGTCGATCAGTAGGGTCCTGTATTTGGAGTTGATCAGTAGAGTCCTGTATTTAGGGTTGATCAGTAGGGTCCTGTATTTAGGGTTGATCAGTAGGGTCCTGTATTTAGGGTTGATCAGTAGGGTCCTGTATTTAGAGTTGATCAGTAGGGTCCTGTATTTAGGGTCGATCAGTATGTACCTGTATTTAGGGTTGATCAGTAGGGTCCTGTATTAAGAGTTGATCAGTAGGCTCCTGTATTTAGGGTTGATCAATAGGGTCCTGTATTTAGGGTTGATCAGTAGGGTCCTGTCTTTAGGGTTGATCAGTATGGTCCTGTATTTAGAGTTGATCAGTTGGGACCTGTAATCAGAGTTGATCAGTAGGGTCCTGTATTTAGGGTTGATCAGTAGGGTCCTGTATTTAGGGTTGATCAGTAGGGTCCTGTATTTAGGGTTGATCAGTATGGTCCTGTATTTAGGGTTGATCAGTAGGGTCCTGTATTTAGGGTTGATCAGTAGGGTCCTGTATTTAGGGTTGATCAATAGGGTCCTGTATTTAGGGTTGATCAGTAGGGTCCTGTATTTAGGTTTGATCAATGGGGTCCTGTCTTTAGAGTTGATCTGTAGGGTCCTGTATTTAGGTTTGATCAATAGGGTCCTGTATTTAGGGTTGATCAGTTGGGACCTGTATTTAGAGTTGATCAGTAGGGTCCTGTATTTAGGGTTGATCAGTAGGGTCCTGTATTTAGGGTTGATCAGTAGGGTCCTTTATTTAGGGTTGATCAGTAGAGTCCTGTATTTAGGGTTGATCAATAGGGTCCTGTATTTAGGGTGATCAGTAGGGTCCTGTATTTAGGGTTGATCAGTAGGGTCCTATATTGAGGATTACAAAAACCCATGACCGCTACCATCTAGAAGGACAAGGGCAGCAGACGCATGGGGAACACCACCACCTGGAAGTTCCCCTCCGAGCCCCACTCACCATCCCGACTTGGAAATATATCGGCTGTTCCTTCACTGTCGTTGGGTCAAAATCCAGGAACTCCCTCCCTAACAGCGCGGTGGGTGTACCTACACCACACGTGGACTGCTGCGGTTTAAGAGGGCAGCTCACCCCCACCTTCTGAAGGGGGCAAGTGGGAACCGGTCCTGGTTCCTGAACTGATGGGCAGCCTCCAGTCCCCTTCAATAATGTCACCGGGGTCGGCACACGTTGTACAATTCAGTTGTCCCCAGTCAGGTGAACATGCGTCACTGTGATGGGGCTCTCGCAACCTATCCTGCCTGATCCGCTGACTGTGACCCAGACCCACAGACTCCCCCACCACGCCAAACTGTCCAGCCCAAAGCCGAGGACTGACCTGATTGAGCAGCACTTCCAGAATGAAGGCAGGTGGAGGAATAGCCTCCGGGTCATCCCTTGCAGTTTGATTGATCTTCAACAAACATGGCGTGTCCGATACACATACACCTGAATGGAGAAGCGGCCAATCCATGCCGGAGGGCACTACTCTGTGTGCAGACCTGCCTTGGCTCAGGAACGAGATCCACATCTTTCAGCGATTTGCTGACACTTTAATATTCATCCTCTCGTTGGAGTGATCACTGAATGTAAAAATTCCCACTGACATTATCCATTGAGTGTCACCAGACCAGGGGTCAGTTAATCTCAGAGTGTCAGCTAACGAAACAAGGGAACTTGAACAAATTGATGCCACAGGGAACACCATCGAACACAGGCAGCGAGTGTTTGATGGGGACGGTGTAGAGGGAGCTTTACTCTGTATCTAACCCCGTGCTGTACCTGTCCTGGGAGTGTTTGATGGGGATGGTGTAGAGGGAGCTTTACTCTGTATCTAACCCCGTGCTGTACCTGTCCTGGGAGTGTTTGATGGGGACGGTGTAGAGGGAGCTTTACTCTGTATCTAACCCCGTGCTGTACCTGTCCTGGGAGTGTTTGATGGGGATGGTGTAGAGGGAGCTTTACTCTGTATCTAACCCCGTGCTGTACCTGTCCTGGGAGTGTTTGATGGGGACGGTGTAGAGGGAGCTTTACTCTGTATCTAACCCCGTGCTGTACCTGTCCTGGGAGTGTTTGATGGGGACGGTGTAGAGGGAGCATTATGCTGTATCTAACCCCATGCTGTACCTGTCCTGGGAGTGTTTGACAGGGACAGTGTAGAGGGAGCTTTACTCTGTATCTAACCCCGTGCTGTACCTGTCCTGGGAGTGTTTGATGGGGACGGTGTAGAGGGAGCTTTACTCTGTATCTAACCCCGTGCTGTACCTGTCCTGGGAGTGTTTGATGGGGATGGTGTAGAGGGAGCTTTACTCTGTATCTAACCCCGTGCTGTACCTGTCCTGGGAGTGTTTGATGGGGACGGTGTAGAGGGAGCTTTACTCTGTATCTAACCCCGTGCTGTACCTGTCCTGGGAGTGTTTGATGGGGACGGTGTAGAGGGAGCATTATGCTGTATCTAACCCCGTGCTGTACCTGTCCTGGGAGTGTTTGACAGGGACAGTGTAGAGGGAGCTTTACTCTGTATCTAACCCCGTGCTGTACCTGTCCTGGGAGTGTTTGACAGGGACAGTGTAGAGGGAGCTTTACTCTGTATCTAACCCCATGCTGTACCTGCCCTGGGAGTGTTTGACGGTGACAGTGTAGAGGGAGCTTTACTCTGTATCTAACCCCGTGCTGTACCTGTCCTGGGAGTGTTTGACAGGGACAGTGTAGAGGGAGCTTTACTCTGTATCTAACCCCGTGCTGTACCTGTCCTGGGAGTGTTTGACGGTGACAGTGTAGAGGGAGCTTTACTCTGTATCTAACCCCGTGCTGTACCTGTCCTGGGAGTGTTTGATGGGGATGGTGTAGAGGGAGCTTTACTCTGTATCTAACCCCATGCTGTACCTGTCCTGGGAGTGTTTGATGGGGACGGTGTAGAGGGAGCTTTACTCTGTATCTAACCCCGTGCTGTACCTGTCCTGGGAGTGTTTGATGGGGACGGTGTAGAGGGAGCTTTACTCTGTATCTAACCCCGTGCTGTACCTGTCCTGTGAGTGTTTGACAGGGACAGTGTAGAGGGAGCTTTACTCTGTATCTAACCCCGTGCTGTACCTGCCCTGGGAGTGTTTGATGGGGACGGTGTAGAGGGAGCTTTACTCTGTATCTAACCCCGTGCTGTACCTGTCCTGGGAGTGTTTGATGGGGATGTTGTAGCGGGAGCTTTACTCTGTATCTAACCCCGTGCTGTACCTGTCCTGGGAGTGTTTGATGGGGACGGTGTAGAGGGAGCTTTACTCTGTGTCTAACCCTGTACCTGTCCTGGGAGCGTTTGATGGGGACGGTGTAGAGGGAGCTTTACTCTGTATCTAACCCCGTGCTGTACCTGTCCTGGGAGTGTTTGATGGGGACTGTGTAGAGGGAGCTTTACTCTGTATCTAACCCCATGCTGTACCTGTCCTGGGAGTGTTTGACAGGGACGGTGTAGAGGGAGCTTTACACTGTATCTAACCCCGCGCTGTCCCTGCCCTGGGAGTGTTTGACGGGGACAGTGTAGAGGGAGCTTTACTCTGTATCTAACCCCGTGCTGTACCTGTCCTGGGAGTGTTTGATGGGGACAGTGTAGAGGGAGCCTTATCCCAGATTTAATCCATTGGACATGTTTTCCAATTCCTCACTAAGGTCCAGTCAGTATTTAATGGAACCTCCAAATGGGCCTCTTTTATATGACCTAACCTTTAACAGGAACAGACACTCAGATACACTGACTGACAGGCACAGCTGGAAGAGATTGAATACAATTTACAGGCTGACCTCAAGCTGTTAACAATCCCCATAGAGAGACTTCCACACGGACCCCTCAGCAAATCTAAATTAAACGCAGGACAAATTGCACTCACCAAAAAGAAATGTTACACTCCACTCAGCTCCTGTACAGTCCGTGTGTGTATCTCAGTGTCAGCTCCTGTACAGTCCGTGTGTGTGTCTCAATGTCAGCTCCTGTACAGTCCGCGTGTGTGTCTCAGTGTCAGCTCCTGTACAGTCTGTGTGTGTGTCTCAGTGTCAGCTCCTGTACGGTCCATGTGTCTGTGTCTCAGTGTCAGCTCCTGTACTGTCCCTGTGTGTGTGTGTCTCAGTGTCAGCTCCTGGACAGTCCGTGTGTGTGTCTCAGTGTCAGCTCCTGTACAGTCCGTGTGTGTGTGTCTCAGTGTCAGCTCCTGTATGGTCCGTGTGTGTGTCTCAGTGTCAGCTCCTGTACAGTCTGTGTGTGTGTGTCTCAGTGTCAGCTCCTGTACAGTCCATGTGTGTGTGTCTCAGTGTCAGCTCCTGTACGGTCCGTGTGTGTGTGTCTCAGTGTCAGCTCCTGTACAGTCCGTGTGTGTGTCTCAGTGTCAGCTCCTGTACAGTCCGTGTGTGTGTGTCTCAGTGTCAGCTCCTGTACGGTCCGTGTGTGTGTCTCAGTGTCAGCTCCTGTACAGCCCGTGTGTGTGTGTCTCAGTGTCAGCTCCGGTACAGTCCGTGTGTGTGTGTCTCAGTGTCAGCTCCTGTACAGTCCGTGTGTGTGTGTCTCAGTGTCAGCTCCTGTACGGTCCGTATGTGTGTCTCAGTGTCAGCTCCTGTACGGTCCGTGTGTGTGTGTCTCAGTGTCAGCTCCTGTACGGTCCGTGTGTGTGTGTCTCAGTGTCAGCTCCTGTACTGTCCCTGTGTGTGTCTCAGTGTCAGCTCCTGTACGGTCCGTGTGTGTGTCTCAGTGTCAGCTCCTGTACAGTCCGTGTGTGTGTCTCTCAGTGTCAGCTCCTGTACTGTCCCTGTGTGTGTGTGTCTCAGTGTCAGCTCCTGTACGGTCCGTGTGTGTGTCTCAGTGTCAGCTCCTGTATAGTCCGTGTGTGTGTCTCAGTGTCAGCTCCAGTACAGTCCGTGTGTGTCTCAGTGTCAGCTCCTGGACGGTCCGTGTGTGTGTCTCAGTGTCAGCTCCTGTACAGTCCGTGTGTGTGTCTCAGTGTCAGCTCCTGTACAGTCCGTGTGTGTGTCTCAGTGTCAGCTCCTGTACAGCCCGTGTGTGTGTCTCAGTGTCAGCTCCTGTACGGTCCGTGTGTGTGTCTCAGTGTCAGCTCCTGTACAGTCCGTGTATGTGTCTCAGTGACAGCTCCTGTACGGTCCGTGTGTGTGTCTCAGTGTCAGCTCCTGTACGGACTGTGTGTGTGCGTCTCAGTGTCAGCTCCTGTATGGTCCGTGTGTGTGTCTCAGTGTCAGCTCCTGTACAGTCCGTGTATATGTCTCAGTGTCAGCTCCTGTATAGTCCGTGTGTGTGTCTCAGTGTCACCTCCTGTACGGTCCGTGTGTGTGTCTCAGTGTCAGCTCCTGTACAGTCCGTGTGTGTGTCTCAGTGTCAGCTCCTGTACAGTCCGTGTGTGTGAGTCTCAGTGTCAGCTCCTGTACAGTCCGTGTGTGTGTGTCTCAGTGTCAGCTCCTGTACAGTCTGTGTGTGTGTCTCAGTGTCAGCTCCTGTACAGTCCGTGTGTGTGTCTCAGTGTCAACTCCTGTACAGTCCGTGTGTGTGTGTCTCAGTGTCAGCTCCTGTACAGTCTGTGTGTGTGTCTCAGTGTCAGCTCCTGTACAGTCTGTGTGTGTGTCTCAGTGTCAGCTCCTGTACAGTCCGTGTGTGTGTCTCAGTGTCAGCTCCTGTACGGTCCGTGTGTGTGTGTCTCAGTGTCAGCTCCTGTACGGTCCGTGTGTGTGTGTCTCAGTGTCAGCTCCTGTACTGTCCGTGTGTGTGTCTCGGTGTCAGCTCCTGTACAGTCTGTGTGTGTGTCTCAGTGTCAGCTCCTGTACGGTCCGTGTGTGTGTCTCAGTGTCAGCTCCTGTACGGTCCGTGTGTGTGTGTCTCAGTGGCAGCTTCTGTACGGTCTGTGTGTGTGTCTCAGTGTCAGCTCCTGTACGGTCCGTGTGTGTGTGAGTCACAGTGTCAGCTGCTGTACGGTCCGTGTGTGTCTCTCAGTGTCAGCTCCTGTACGGTCCGTGTGTGTGTCTCAGTGTCAGCTCCTGTACAGTTCATGTGTGTGTGTCTCAGTGTCAGCTCCTGTACGGTCCGTGTGTGTGTCTCAGTTTCAGCTCCTGTACAGTCCGTGTGTATGTGTCTCAGTGTCAGCTCCTGAACAGTCCGTGTGTGTGTGAGTCACAGTGTCAGCTGCTGTACGGTCCGTGTGTGTGTCTCAGTGTCAGCTCCTGTATGGTCCGTGTGTGTGTCTCAGTGTCAGCTCCAGTACAGTCCATGTGTGTGTGTCTCAGCGTCAACTCCTGTACGGTCCGTGTGTGTGTCTCCGTGTCAGCAGCTGTACAGTACGTGTGTGTGTCTCAGTGTCAGCTCCAGTACAGTCCATGTGTGTGTGTCTCAGCGTCAACTCCTGTACGGTCCGTGTGTGTGTCTCCGTGTCAGCACCTGTACAGTCTGTGTGTGTGTCTCAGTGTCAGCTCCTGTACAGTCTGTGTGTGTGTCTCAATGTCAGCTCCAGTACAGTCCATGTGTGTGTCTCAGCGTCAACTCCTGTACGGTCCGTGTCTGTGTCTCAGTGTCAATTCCTGTACGGTCCGTGTGTGTGTCTCAGTGTCAGCTCCTGTACGGTCCGTGTGTGTGTGTCTCAGTGTCAGCTCCTGTACGGTCCGTGTGTGTGTCTCAGTGTCAGCTCCTGTACAGTCCGTGTGTGTGTCTCAGTGTCAGCTCCTGTACGGTCCGTGTGTGTGTGTCTCAGTGTCAGCTCCAGTACGGTCCGTGTGTGTGTGTCTCAGTGTCAGCTCCTGTACAGTCCGTGTGTGTGTCTCAGTGTCAGCTCCTGCACAGTCCGTGTGTGTGTCTCAGTGTCAGCTCCTGTACAGTCTGTGTGTGCGTCTCAGTGTCAGCTCCTGTACAGTCCGTGTGTGTGTCTCAGTGTCAGCTCCTGTACAGTCCGTGTGTGTGTCTCAGTGTCAGCTCCTGTACGGTCCGTGTGTGTGTCTCAGTGTCAGCTCCTGTACGGTCCGTGTGTGTGACTCATTGTCAGCTCCTGTACGGTCCGTGTGTGTGTGTCTCAGTGTCAGCTCCTGTACGCTCCGTGTGTGTGTCTCAGTGTCAGCTCCTGTACAGTCCGTGTGTGTGTCTCAGTGTCAGCTCCTGTACGGTCTGTGTGTGTGTCTCAGTGTCAGCTCCTGTACAGTCCGTGTGTGTGTGTCTCAGTGTCAGCTCCTGTACGGTCCGTGTGTGTGTCTCAGTGTCATCTCCTGTACGGTCCGTGTGTGTGTGTCTCAGTGTCAGCTCCTGTACAGTCCGTGTGTGTGTGTCTCAGTGTCAGCTCCTGTATGCTCCGTGTGTGTGTCTCAGTGTCAGCTCTTGTACAGTCGGTGTGTGTGTCTCAGTGTCAGCTCCTGTACGGTCCGTGTGTGTGTGTCTCAGTGTCAGCTCCTGTACGGTCCGTGTGTGTGTCTCAGTGTCAGCTCCTGTACGCCCCGTGTGTGTCTCAGTGTCAGCTCCTGTACGGTCCGTGTGTGTGTCTCAGTGTCAGCTCCTGTACGGTCCCTGTGTGTGTCTCAGTGTCAGCTCCTGTACGGTCCGTGTGTGTGTGTCTCAGTGTCAGCTCCTGTACAGTCTGTGTGTGCGTCGCAGTGTCAGCTCCTGTACGGTCCGTGTGTGTGTCTCAGTGTCAGCTCCTGTACGGTCCGCGTGTGCGTGTCTCAGTGTCAGCTCCTGTACGGTCCGTGTGTGTGTCTCAGTGTCAGCTCCTGTACAGTCCGTGTGTGTGTGTCTCAGTGTCAGCTCCTGTACGGTCCGTGTGTGTGTGTGTCAGTGTCAGCTCCTGTACAGTCTGTGTGCGCCCCTCAGTGTCAGCTCCTCTACGCTCCGTGTGTGTGTCTCAGTGTCAGCTCCTGTACAGTCCGTGTGTGTGTCTCAGTGTCAGCTCCTGTACGGTCCGTGTGTGTGTGTCTCAGTGTCAGCTCCTGTACAGTCCATGTCTGTGTGTCTCAGTGTCAGCTCCTGTATGCTCCGTGTGTGTGTCTCAGTGTCAGCTCCGGTACAGTCCGTGTGTGTGTGTCTCAGTGTCAGCTCCTGTACAGTCCGTGTGTGTGTGTCTCAGTGTCAGCTCCTGTACGGTCCGTATGTGTGTCTCAGTGTCAGCTCCTGTACGGTCCGTGTGTGTGTGTCTCAGTGTCAGCTCCTGTACTGTCCCTGTGTGTGTCTCAGTGTCAGCTCCTGTACGGTCCGTGTGTGTGTCTCAGTGTCAGCTCCTGTACAGTCCGTGTGTGTGTCTCTCAGTGTCAGCTCCTGTACTGTCCCTGTGTGTGTGTGTCTCAGTGTCAGCTCCTGTACGGTCCGTGTGTGTGTCTCAGTGTCAGCTCCTGTATAGTCCGTGTGTGTGTCTCAGTGTCAGCTCCTGTACAGTCCGTGTGTGTCTCAGTGTCAGCTCCTGGACGGTCCGTGTGTGTGTCTCAGTGTCAGCTCCTGTACAGTCCGTGTGTGTGTCTCAGTGTCAGCTCCTGTACGGTCTGTGTGTGTGTCTCAGTGTCGGCTCCTGTACAGTCTGTGTGTGTGTCTCAGTGTCAGCTCCTGTACAGTCCGTGTGTGTGTCTCAGTGTCAGCTCCTGTACGGTCCGTGTGTGTGTGTCTCAGTGTCAGCTCCTGTACAGTCCGTGTGTGTGTGTCTCAGTGTCAGCTCCTGTACGGTCCGTGTGTGTGTGTCTCAGTGTCAGCTCCTGTACTGTCCGTGTGTGTGTCTCGGTGTCAGCTCCTGTACAGTCTGTGTGTGTGTCTCAGTGTCAGCTCCTGTACGGTCCGTGTGTGTGTCTCAGTGTCAGCTCCTGTACGGTCCGTGTGTGTGTGTCTCAGTGGCAGCTTCTGTACGGTCTGTGTGTGTGTCTCAGTGTCAGCTCCTGTACGGTCCGTGTGTGTGTGAGTCACAGTGTCAGCTGCTGTACGGTCCGTGTGTGTCTCTCAGTGTCAGCTCCTGTACGGTCCGTGTGTGTGTCTCAGTGTCAGCTCCTGTACAGTTCATGTGTGTGTGTCTCAGTGTCAGCTCCTGTACGGTCCGTGTGTGTGTCTCAGTTTCAGCTCCTGTACAGTCCGTGTGTATGTGTCTCAGTGTCAGCTCCTGAACAGTCCGTGTGTGTGTGAGTCACAGTGTCAGCTGCTGTACGGTCCGTGTGTGTGTCTCAGTGTCAGCTCCTGTATGGTCCGTGTGTGTGTCTCAGTGTCAGCTCCAGTACAGTCCATGTGTGTGTGTCTCAGCGTCAACTCCTGTACGGTCCGTGTGTGTGTCTCCGTGTCAGCAGCTGTACAGTACGTGTGTGTGTCTCAGTGTCAGCTCCAGTACAGTCCATGTGTGTGTGTCTCAGCGTCAACTCCTGTACGGTCCGTGTGTGTGTCTCCGTGTCAGCACCTGTACAGTCTGTGTGTGTGTCTCAGTGTCAGCTCCTGTACAGTCTGTGTGTGTGTCTCAATGTCAGCTCCAGTACAGTCCATGTGTGTGTCTCAGCGTCAACTCCTGTACGGTCCGTGTCTGTGTCTCAGTGTCAATTCCTGTACGGTCCGTGTGTGTGTCTCAGTGTCAGCTCCTGTACGGTCCGTGTGTGTGTGTCTCAGTGTCAGCTCCTGTACGGTCCGTGTGTGTGTCTCAGTGTCAGCTCCTGTACAGTCCGTGTGTGTGTCTCAGTGTCAGCTCCTGTACGGTCCGTGTGTGTGTGTCTCAGTGTCAGCTCCAGTACGGTCCGTGTGTGTGTGTCTCAGTGTCAGCTCCTGTACAGTCCGTGTGTGTGTCTCAGTGTCAGCTCCTGCACAGTCCGTGTGTGTGTCTCAGTGTCAGCTCCTGTACAGTCTGTGTGTGCGTCTCAGTGTCAGCTCCTGTACAGTCCGTGTGTGTGTCTCAGTGTCAGCTCCTGTACAGTCCGTGTGTGTGTCTCAGTGTCAGCTCCTGTACGGTCCGTGTGTGTGTCTCAGTGTCAGCTCCTGTACGGTCCGTGTGTGTGACTCATTGTCAGCTCCTGTACGGTCCGTGTGTGTGTGTCTCAGTGTCAGCTCCTGTACGCTCCGTGTGTGTGTCTCAGTGTCAGCTCCTGTACAGTCCGTGTGTGTGTCTCAGTGTCAGCTCCTGTACGGTCTGTGTGTGTGTCTCAGTGTCAGCTCCTGTACAGTCCGTGTGTGTGTGTCTCAGTGTCAGCTCCTGTATGGTCCGTGTGTGTGTCTCAGTGTCATCTCCTGTACGGTCCGTGTGTGTGTGTCTCAGTGTCAGCTCCTGTACAGTCCGTGTGTGTGTGTCTCAGTGTCAGCTCCTGTATGCTCCGTGTGTGTGTCTCAGTGTCAGCTCTTGTACAGTCGGTGTGTGTGTCTCAGTGTCAGCTCCTGTACGGTCCGTGTGTGTGTGTCTCAGTGTCAGCTCCTGTACGGTCCGTGTGTGTGTCTCAGTGTCAGCTCCTGTACGCCCCGTGTGTGTCTCAGTGTCAGCTCCTGTACGGTCCGTGTGTGTGTCTCAGTGTCAGCTCCTGTACGGTCCCTGTGTGTGTCTCAGTGTCAGCTCCTGTACGGTCCGTGTGTGTGTGTCTCAGTGTCAGCTCCTGTACAGTCTGTGTGTGCGTCGCAGTGTCAGCTCCTGTACGGTCCGTGTGTGTGTCTCAGTGTCAGCTCCTGTACGGTCCGCGTGTGCGTGTCTCAGTGTCAGCTCCTGTACGGTCCGTGTGTGTGTCTCAGTGTCAGCTCCTGTACAGTCCGTGTGTGTGTGTCTCAGTGTCAGCTCCTGTACGGTCCGTGTGTGTGTGTGTCAGTGTCAGCTCCTGTACAGTCTGTGTGCGCCCCTCAGTGTCAGCTCCTCTACGCTCCGTGTGTGTGTCTCAGTGTCAGCTCCTGTACAGTCCGTGTGTGTGTCTCAGTGTCAGCTCCTGTACGGTCCGTGTGTGTGTGTCTCAGTGTCAGCTCCTGTACAGTCCATGTCTGTGTGTCTCAGTGTCAGCTCCTGTATGCTCCGTGTGTGTGTCTCAGTGTCAGCTCCGGTACAGTCCGTGTGTGTGTGTCTCAGTGTCAGCTCCTGTACAGTCCGTGTGTGTGTGTCTCAGTGTCAGCTCCTGTACGGTCCGTATGTGTGTCTCAGTGTCAGCTCCTGTACGGTCCGTGTGTGTGTGTCTCAGTGTCAGCTCCTGTACTGTCCCTGTGTGTGTCTCAGTGTCAGCTCCTGTACGGTCCGTGTGTGTGTCTCAGTGTCAGCTCCTGTACAGTCCGTGTGTGTGTCTCTCAGTGTCAGCTCCTGTACTGTCCCTGTGTGTGTGTGTCTCAGTGTCAGCTCCTGTACGGTCCGTGTGTGTGTCTCAGTGTCAGCTCCTGTATAGTCCGTGTGTGTGTCTCAGTGTCAGCTCCTGTACAGTCCGTGTGTGTCTCAGTGTCAGCTCCTGGACGGTCCGTGTGTGTGTCTCAGTGTCAGCTCCTGTACAGTCCGTGTGTGTGTCTCAGTGTCAGCTCCTGTACAGTCCGTGTGTGTGTCTCAGTGTCAGCTCCTGTACAGCCCGTGTGTGTGTCTCAGTGTCAGCTCCTGTACGGTCCGTGTGTGTGTCTCAGTGTCAGCTCCTGTACAGTCCGTGTATGTGTCTCAGTGACAGCTCCTGTACGGTCCGTGTGTGTGTCTCAGTGTCAGCTCCTGTACGGACTGTGTGTGTGCGTCTCAGTGTCAGCTCCTGTATGGTCCGTGTGTGTGTCTCAGTGTCAGCTCCTGTACAGTCCGTGTATATGTCTCAGTGTCAGCTCCTGTATAGTCCGTGTGTGTGTCTCAGTGTCACCTCCTGTACGGTCCGTGTGTGTGTCTCAGTGTCAGCTCCTGTACAGTCCGTGTGTGTGTCTCAGTGTCAGCTCCTGTACAGTCCGTGTGTGTGAGTCTCAGTGTCAGCTCCTGTACAGTCCGTGTGTGTGTGTCTCAGTGTCAGCTCCTGTACAGTCTGTGTGTGTGTCTCAGTGTCAGCTCCTGTACAGTCCGTGTGTGTGTCTCAGTGTCAACTCCTGTACAGTCCGTGTGTGTGTGTCTCAGTGTCAGCTCCTGTACAGTCTGTGTGTGTGTCTCAGTGTCAGCTCCTGTACAGTCTGTGTGTGTGTCTCAGTGTCAGCTCCTGTACAGTCCGTGTGTGTGTCTCAGTGTCAGCTCCTGTACGGTCCGTGTGTGTGTGTCTCAGTGTCAGCTCCTGTACAGTCCGTGTGTGTGTGTCTCAGTGTCAGCTCCTGTACGGTCCGTGTGTGTGTGTCTCAGTGTCAGCTCCTGTACTGTCCGTGTGTGTGTCTCGGTGTCAGCTCCTGTACAGTCTGTGTGTGTGTCTCAGTGTCAGCTCCTGTACGGTCCGTGTGTGTGTCTCAGTGTCAGCTCCTGTACGGTCCGTGTGTGTGTGTCTCAGTGGCAGCTTCTGTACGGTCTGTGTGTGTGTCTCAGTGTCAGCTCCTGTACGGTCCGTGTGTGTGTGAGTCACAGTGTCAGCTGCTGTACGGTCCGTGTGTGTCTCTCAGTGTCAGCTCCTGTACGGTCCGTGTGTGTGTCTCAGTGTCAGCTCCTGTACAGTTCATGTGTGTGTGTCTCAGTGTCAGCTCCTGTACGGTCCGTGTGTGTGTCTCAGTTTCAGCTCCTGTACAGTCCGTGTGTATGTGTCTCAGTGTCAGCTCCTGAACAGTCCGTGTGTGTGTGAGTCACAGTGTCAGCTGCTGTACGGTCCGTGTGTGTGTCTCAGTGTCAGCTCCTGTATGGTCCGTGTGTGTGTCTCAGTGTCAGCTCCAGTACAGTCCATGTGTGTGTGTCTCAGCGTCAACTCCTGTACGGTCCGTGTGTGTGTCTCCGTGTCAGCAGCTGTACAGTACGTGTGTGTGTCTCAGTGTCAGCTCCAGTACAGTCCATGTGTGTGTGTCTCAGCGTCAACTCCTGTACGGTCCGTGTGTGTGTCTCCGTGTCAGCACCTGTACAGTCTGTGTGTGTGTCTCAGTGTCAGCTCCTGTACAGTCTGTGTGTGTGTCTCAATGTCAGCTCCAGTACAGTCCATGTGTGTGTCTCAGCGTCAACTCCTGTACGGTCCGTGTCTGTGTCTCAGTGTCAATTCCTGTACGGTCCGTGTGTGTGTCTCAGTGTCAGCTCCTGTACGGTCCGTGTGTGTGTGTCTCAGTGTCAGCTCCTGTACGGTCCGTGTGTGTGTCTCAGTGTCAGCTCCTGTACAGTCCGTGTGTGTGTCTCAGTGTCAGCTCCTGTACGGTCCGTGTGTGTGTGTCTCAGTGTCAGCTCCAGTACGGTCCGTGTGTGTGTGTCTCAGTGTCAGCTCCTGTACAGTCCGTGTGTGTGTCTCAGTGTCAGCTCCTGCACAGTCCGTGTGTGTGTCTCAGTGTCAGCTCCTGTACAGTCTGTGTGTGCGTCTCAGTGTCAGCTCCTGTACAGTCCGTGTGTGTGTCTCAGTGTCAGCTCCTGTACAGTCCGTGTGTGTGTCTCAGTGTCAGCTCCTGTACGGTCCGTGTGTGTGTCTCAGTGTCAGCTCCTGTACGGTCCGTGTGTGTGACTCATTGTCAGCTCCTGTACGGTCCGTGTGTGTGTGTCTCAGTGTCAGCTCCTGTACGCTCCGTGTGTGTGTCTCAGTGTCAGCTCCTGTACAGTCCGTGTGTGTGTCTCAGTGTCAGCTCCTGTACGGTCTGTGTGTGTGTCTCAGTGTCAGCTCCTGTACAGTCCGTGTGTGTGTGTCTCAGTGTCAGCTCCTGTACGGTCCGTGTGTGTGTCTCAGTGTCATCTCCTGTACGGTCCGTGTGTGTGTGTCTCAGTGTCAGCTCCTGTACAGTCCGTGTGTGTGTGTCTCAGTGTCAGCTCCTGTATGCTCCGTGTGTGTGTCTCAGTGTCAGCTCTTGTACAGTCGGTGTGTGTGTCTCAGTGTCAGCTCCTGTACGGTCCGTGTGTGTGTGTCTCAGTGTCAGCTCCTGTACGGTCCGTGTGTGTGTCTCAGTGTCAGCTCCTGTACGCCCCGTGTGTGTCTCAGTGTCAGCTCCTGTACGGTCCGTGTGTGTGTCTCAGTGTCAGCTCCTGTACGGTCCCTGTGTGTGTCTCAGTGTCAGCTCCTGTACGGTCCGTGTGTGTGTGTCTCAGTGTCAGCTCCTGTACAGTCTGTGTGTGCGTCGCAGTGTCAGCTCCTGTACGGTCCGTGTGTGTGTCTCAGTGTCAGCTCCTGTACGGTCCGCGTGTGCGTGTCTCAGTGTCAGCTCCTGTACGGTCCGTGTGTGTGTCTCAGTGTCAGCTCCTGTACAGTCCGTGTGTGTGTGTCTCAGTGTCAGCTCCTGTACGGTCCGTGTGTGTGTGTGTCAGTGTCAGCTCCTGTACAGTCTGTGTGCGCCCCTCAGTGTCAGCTCCTCTACGCTCCGTGTGTGTGTCTCAGTGTCAGCTCCTGTACAGTCCGTGTGTGTGTCTCAGTGTCAGCTCCTGTACGGTCCGTGTGTGTGTGTCTCAGTGTCAGCTCCTGTACAGTCCATGTCTGTGTGTCTCAGTGTCAGCTCCTGTATGCTCCGTGTGTGTGTCTCAGTGTCAGCTCCTGTACGGTCCGTGTGTGTGTCTCAGTGTCAGCTCCTGTACGGTCCTTGTGTGTGTCTCAGTGTCAGCTCCTGTACAGTCCGTGTGTGTGTCTCAGCGTCAGCTCCTGTACGGTCCGTGTGTGTGTCTCAGTGTCAGCTCCTGTACGGTCCGTGTGTGTGTGTGTCTCAGTGTCAGCTCCGGTACGGTCCGTGTGTGTGTCTCAGTGTCAGCTCCTGTACGCTCCGTGTGTGTGTCTCAGTGTCAGCTCCTGTACGTTCCGTGTGTGTGTCTCAGTGTCAGCTCCTGTACAGTCCGTTTGTGTGTCTCAGTGTCATCTCCTGTACGGTCCGTGTGTGTGTCTCAGTGTCAGCTCCTGTACGGTCCGTGTGTGTGTGTCTCAGTGTCAGCTCCTGTACAGTCCTTGTGTGTGTGTGTCTCACTGTCAGCTACTGTACGGTCCGTGTGTGTGTCTCAGTGTCAGCTCCTGTACGGTCCGTGTGTGTGTGTGTGTCTCAGTGTCAGCTCCTGTACGGTCCGCGTGTGTGTGAGTCTCAGTGTCAGCTCCTGTACGGTCCGTGTGTGTGTCTCAGTGTCAGCTCCTGTACAGTCCGTGTGTGTCTCAGTGTCAGCTCCTGTACCCTCTGTCTGTGTGTCTCAGTGTCAGCTCCTGTATGGTCCGTGTGTGTGTGTCTCAGTGTCAGCTCCTGTACGGTCCGTGTGTGTGTGAGTCTCAGTGTCAGCTCCTGTACGGTCCGTGTGTGTGTCTCAGTGTCAGCTCCTGTACAGTCCGTGTGTGTGTCTCAGTGTCAGCTCCTGTACAGTCCGTGTGTGTGTGTCTCAGTGTCAGCTCCTGTACAGTCCGTGTGTGTGTCTCAGTGTCAGCTCCAGTACAGTCCGTGTGTGTGTCTCAGTGTCAGCTCCTGTACGGTCCGTGTGTGTGTCTCAGTGTCAGCTCCTGTACAGTCCGTGTGTGTGTCTCAGTGTCAGCTCCTGTATGGTCCGTGTGTGTGTCTCAGTGTCAGCTCCTGTACAGCCCGTGTGTGTGTCTCAGTGTCAGCTCCTGTACAGTCCGTGTGTGTGTCTCAGTGTAAACTCCTGTACGGTCCGTGTGTGTGTCTCAGTGTCAGTTCCTGTACGGTCCGTGTGTGTGTCTCAGTGTCAGCTCCTGTACAGTCCGTGTGCGTGTGTCTCAGTGTCAGCTCCTGTACGGTCCGTGTGTGTGTCTCAGTGTCAGCTCCTGTATGGTCCGTGTGTGTGTCTCAGTGTCAGCTCCTGTACGGTCCGTGTGTGTGTCTCAGTGTCAGCTCCTGTACAGTCCATGTGTCTGTCTCAGTGTCACCTCCTGTATGGTCCGTGTGTGTGTGTCTCAGTGTCAGCTCAGGTACAGTCCGTGTGTGTGTCTCAGTGTCAGCTCCTGTACAGTCCGTGTGTGTGTGTGTGTCTCAGTGTCAGCTCCTGTACTGTCCGTCTGTGTGTCTCAGTGTCAGCTCCTGTACGGTCCGTGTCTGTGTGTCTCAGTGTCAGCTCCTGTACGGTCCATGTCTGTGTGTCTCAGTGTCAGCTCCTGTACGGTCCGTGTGTGTGTCTCAGTGTCAGCTCCTGTACGGTCCGTGTGTCTGTCTCAGTGTCAGCTCCTGTACGGTCTGTGTGTGTGTCTCAGTGTCAGCTCCTGTACGGTCTGTGTGTGTGTCTCAGTGTCAGCTCCTGTACGGTCCGTGTGTGTGTCTCAGTGTCAGCTCCTGTACAGTCCGTGTGTGTGTCTCAGTGTCAGCTCCTGTACGGTCTGTGTGTGTGTCTCAGTGTCAGCTCCTTTACGGTCTGTGTGTGTGTGTCTCAGTGTCAGCTCCTGTACGGTCCGTGTGTGTGTGTCTCAGTGTCAGCTCCTGTACGGTCCGTGTGTGTGTCTCAGTGTCAGCTCCTGTACAGTCCGTGTGTGTGTGTGTCTCAGTGTCAGCTCCTGTACAGCCCGTGTGTGTGTCTCAGTGTCAGCTCCTGTACGGTCCGTGTGTGTGTCTCAGTGTCAGCTCCTGTACAGTCCGTGTGTGTGTCTCAGTGTCAGCTCCTGTACAGTCCATGTGTGTGTCTCAGTGTCAGCTCCTGTACGGTCCGTGTGTGTGTCTCAGTGTCAGCTCCTGCACAGTCCGTGTGTGTGTGTGTCTCAGTGTCAGCTCCTGTACAGTCCGTGTGTGTGTCTCAGTGTCAGCTCCTGTACAGTCCGTGTGTGTGTCTCAGTGTCAACTCCTGTACGGTCCGTGTGTGTGTCTCAGTGTCAGTTCCTGTACGGTCCGTGTGTGTGTCTCAGTGTCAGCTCCTGTACAGTCCCTGTGTGTGTCTCAGTGTCAGCTCCTGTATGGTCCGTGTGTGTGTCTCAGTGTCATCTCCTGTACAGTCCGTGTGTCTGTCTCAGTGTCACCTCCTGTATGGTCCGTGTGTGTGTGTCTCAGTGTCAGCTCCGGTACAGTCCATGTGTGTGTCTCAGTGTCAGCTCCTGTACAGTCCGTGTGTGTGTGTGTCTCAGTGTCAGCTCCTGTACTGTCCGCCTGTGTGTCTCAGTGTCAGCTCCTGTACGGTCCGTGTCTGTGTGTCTCAGTGTCAGCTCCTGTACGGTCCGTGTCTGTGTGTCTCAGTGTCAGCTCCTGTACGGTCCGTGTGTGTGTATCAGTGTCAGCTCCTGTACAGTCCATGTGTGTGTCTCAGTGTCAGCTCCTGTACGGTCCGTGTGTCTGTCTCAGTGTCAGCTCCTGTACGGTCTGTGTGTGTGTCTCAGTGTCAGCTCCTGTACGGTCCGTGTGTGTGTGTCTCAGTGTCAACTCCTGTACGGTCCGTGTGTGTGTCTCAGTGTCAGCTCCTGTACAGTCCGTGTGTGTGTCTCAGTGTCAGCTCCTGTACAGTCCGTGTGTGTGTCTCAGTGTCAGCTCCTGTACGGTCCGTGTGTGTGTCTCAGTGTCAGCTCCTGCACAGTCCGTGTGTGTGTCTCAGTGTCAGCTCCTGTACAGTCCGTGTGTGTGTGTCTCAGTGTCAGCTCCTGTACGGTCCGTGTGTGTGTCTCAGTGTCAGCTCCTGTACAGTCCGTTTGTGTGTCTCAGTGTCAGCTCCTGTACGGTCCGTGTGTGTGTCTCAGTGTCAGCTCCTGTACAGTCCGTGTGTGTGTCTCAGTGTCAGCTCCTGTACAGTCCATGTGTGTGTGTCTCAGTGTCAGCTCCTGTACAGTCCGTGTGTGTGTGTCTCAGTGTCAGCTCCTGTACGGTCCGTGTGTGTGTCTCAGTGTCAGCTCCTGTACAGTCCGTGTGTGTGTGTCTCAGTGTCAGCTCCTGTACAGTCTGTGTGTGTGTGTGCCTCAGTGTCAGCTCCTGTACAGTCTGTGTGTGTCTCGGTTTTAGCTTGTATAGATATAGAGAACGTACAGTGGGTGAAAGACTCTGAGGGGGTGTGTGTTGTCCCAGTCACCCCAGCGAGACTCTGTGCCATCAGGAGCAAAGGGATCAATTCAGAATTGGGCTGGGTATGTCACTGTTAGCGGATTACTTTTTACATTCTCTCTCTCTCTCTCTCTGTCCTTCTCCCTCCCTCTCTCCCTACCTCCCTCTCTTTCTCCCTCCATCTCTCGCTCCCTCTGCCTCTCTCTCTCCCTCCCTCTCGCACTCTCCCTCCCTCTCTCGTCTCCCTCCCTCTCTCCCTTTCTTTTCCTCTCTCCCTCTCTTCCTCTCTCTCTCCCCCTCTCGCTCTCCCCTCCCTCCCTCTCTCTCTCCTCCCTCCCTCTCTCTCTCTCTCTCCCCCTCTCGCTCTCTCCTCCCTCCCTCTCTCTCTCTCTCCCTCCCTCTCTCTCTCTCCCCCTCTTACTCTCCCCTTCCCTCTCTCTCTCCTCCCTCCCTCTCTCTCCCTCCCCCTCCCTCCCTCTCTCTCCCCTCTCCCTCTCGCTCTCTCCCCCCTCCCTCTCGCTCTCTCCCCCTTTCTCTCTCCCTCTCTCTCCCCCTCCCTCCCCCCTCTCTCTCTCTCCGCCCCCTCCCTCTCGCTCTCTCCCCCCGTCCCTCTCGCTCTCTCCCCCTCTCTCTCTCCCTCTCACTCCCCTCTCCCTCCCTCTCTCTCCCCCTCTCCCTCCCCCTCCCTCCCTCTCTCCCTCCCCTTCTCTCTCTCTCTCCCCCCTCCCTCTCGCTCTCTCTCTCTCTCCCCCCTCTCCCTCCCTCTCTGCCCTCCCTCCCTCTCCCCCTCTCTCTCCCCCCTCCCTCCCCCACTCCCTCCCCCTCTCTCCCTCTCTCCCTCCCCTTCTCTCTCTCTCTCCCCCCTCCCTCTCGCTCTCTCTCCCTCTCTCTCCCCCCTCCCTCCCTCTCCCCCCTCCCTCCCTCTCCCCCTCTCTCTCCCTCCCTCTCTCTTTCCCTCTCCCTCCCTCTCTCTCTCCCTCTCCCTCTCTCTCTCTCCCTCTCTCCCCCCTCCCTCCCTCTCCCCCTCTCTCTCTCCCTCTCCCTCCCTCCCTCTCTCCCTCTCCCCCAGGTGGAGTTTGAAGAGTTGGTTGCTGAGCCTGAGGGCTGGTACAGTTTGGCCCCGGTGTGGCGTTTCGGCCACTCAGCCTTCACGGTGTCGGGATACTGGGGTTACCGGATCCTCACTGCCCTGTTTGGGATCCCGATGGCCGTGCTCTGGGGCTTCCTCTATGCCTGGGTCTCCTTCTGGCAGGTGTGGGCCGCAGGTCCCTGTCTCCGCTGCTACCTGATGGAGCTGGAGTGCCTGGCTGTCACCTTCCCGGTGTGTATCCGGGGAATCTGTGACCCCCTCTTCCACGCGGCGGGTACCATCCTGCTCAATATGCGGCTGGCTCTGAGGAGGGACAGTTAACCGCCCGGAACCGGACATCGGCGGAATCTCCTGGGCCTTCCCAGCGGGAGAGGGTCTGAACTGTGAACACAAACTGCCTCGTCTCGGTTAAATGTAAACTCGGTAAATGTGCTGAATTCCCTTCAACAGGAGATACCTACACCCGAAATCAGGTCTCAGTCTCCCCTCTCTCTCTCAGGGAGATATCTGTACACTGACTGGTGTATCTCAGTCCCCTCTCTCTCAGGGAGATATCTGTACACTGACTGGTGTCTCTCAGTCCCTCTCTCTCAGGGAGATATCTGTACACTGACTGGTGTCTCTCAGTCCCTCTCTCTCAGGGAGATATCTGTACACTGACTGGTGTCTCTCAGTCTCTCTCTCTCAGGGTGATATCTGTACACTGACTGGTGTCTCTCAGTCCCTCTCTCTCAGGGAGATATCTGTACACTGACTGGTGTCTCTCAGTCTCTCTCTCTCAGGGAGATATCTGTACACTGACTGGTGTCTCTCAGTCCCCTCTCTCTCTCAGTGAGATATCTGTACACTGACTGGTGTCTCTCAGTCCCCTCTCTCTCTCAGTGAGATATCTGTACACTGACAGGTGTCTCTCAGTCCCTCTCTCTCTCAGTGAGATATCTGTACACTGACTGGTGTCTCTCAGTCCCCCTCTCAGGGAGATACCTGTACACTGACTGGTGTCTCTCAGTCCCTCTCTCTCTCAGTGAGATATCTGTACACTGACTGGTGTCTCTCAGTCCCTCTCTCTCAGGGAGATATCTGTACACTGACTGGTGTCTCTCAGTCCCTCTCTCTCAGGGAGATATCTGTACACTGACTGGTGTCTCTCAGTCCCCTCTCTCTCAGTGAGATATCTGTACACTGACTGGTGTCTCTCAGTCCCTCTCTCTCAGGGAGATATCTGTACACTGACTGGTGTCTCTCAGTCCCCTCTCTCTCAGTGAGATATCTGTACACTGACTGGTGTCTCTCAGTCCCTCTCTCTCAGGGAGATATCTGTACACTGACTGGGGTCTCTCAGTCCCTCTCTCTCTCAGGGAGATATCTGTACACTGACTGGTGTCTCTCAGTCCCCTCTCTCTCAGGGAGATATCTGTACACTGGCTGGTGTCTCTCAGTCCCTCTCTCTCTCTCAGGGAGATATCTGTACACTGACTGGTGTCTCTCAGTCCCTCTCTCTCTCAGGGAGATATCTGTACACTGACTGGGGTCTCTCAGTCCCTCTCTCTCATGGAGATATCTGTACACTGACTGGTGTCTCTCAGTCCCTCTCTCTCAGGGAGATATCTGTACACTGACTGGTGTCTCTCAGTCCCCTCTCTCTCTCAGGGAGATATCTGTACACTGACTGGTGTCTCTCAGTCCCTCTCTCTCAGGGAGATATCTGTACACTGACTGGTGTCTCTCAGTCCCTCTCTCTCTCAGGGAGATATCTGTACACTGACTGGTGTCTCTCAGTCTCTCTCTCTCAGGGAGATATCTGTACACTGACTGGTTTCTCTCAGTCCCTCTCTCTCTCAGGGAGATATCTGTCTACTGACTGGTGTCTCTCAGTCCCCTCTCTCTCTCAAGGAGATATCTGTACACTGACTGGTGTCTCTCAGTCCCTCTCTCTCTCAGGGTGATATCTGTACACTGATTGGTGTCTCTCAGTCCCCTCTCTCTCAGGGAGATATCTGTACACTGACTGGTGTCTCTCAGTCCCTCTCTCTCTCAGGGAGATATCTGTACACTGACTGGTGTGTCTCAGTCCCCTCTCTCTCAGGGAGATATCTGTACACTGACTGGTGTCTCTCAGTCCCCTCTCTCAGGGAGATATCTGTACACTGACTGGTGTCTCTCAGTCCCTCTCTCTCTCAGGGTGATATCTGTACACTGACTGGTGTCTCTCAGTCCCCTCTCTCTCTCAGGGAGATATCTGTACACTGACTGGTGTCTCTCAGTCCCCTCTCTCTCTCAGGGAGATATCTGTACACTGACTGGTGTCTCTCAGTCCCTCTCTCTCTCAGGGAGATATCTGTACACTGACTCGTGTCTCTCAGTCCCCCTCTCTCTCAGTGAGATATCTGTACACTGACTGGTGTCTCTCAGTCTCTCTCTCTCTCAGGGAGATATCTGTGCACTGACTGGTGTCTCTCAGTCCCTCTCTCTCAGGGAGATATCTGTACACTGACTGGTGTCTCTCAGTCCCTCTCTCTCTCAGGGTAATATCTGCACAAATGAATGGACTGATGTTGATGTGGTGAAGTCAGATATCATTAATGTGGATGGTGATTTTAATAAAATATTTCTTCCTCTGAGAACATGATTTATATTTAATAATAATTCAAATAAAGGTAAAGAATTTATGAAAATGATTTAGGTCTGATTACAACCCTAACTTCAAAATTCAATGCTAAACGTTAAATGCAATAAACAGCAGGATTGGAGAGGACAGGCAGGGGGGCGGGGTATATCAGAGTGTTACAGCGAGGGGTGCGGGGTATATCAGAGTGTTACAGTGAGGGGTGTGGGGTATATCAGAGTGTTACAGTGAGGTGTGTGGGATATGTCAGAGTGTTACAGTGAGGGGTGTGGGGTATATCAGAGTGTTACAGTGAGGGGTGTGGGGTATATCAGAGTGTTACAGCGAGGGGTGCGGGGTATATCAGAGTGTTACAGCGAGGGGTGTGGGGTATATCAGAGTGTTACAGCGAGGGGTGTGGGGTATATCAGAGTGTTACAGCGAGGGGTGTGGGGTATATCAGGGTGTTACAGTGAGGGGTGCGGGGTATATCAGAGTGTTACAGTGAGGGGTGTGGGATATATCATAGTGTTACAGTGAGGGGTGCGGGGTATATCAGAGTGTTACAGTGAGGGGTGTGGGATATATCAGAGTGTTACAGTGAGGGGTGTGGGATATATCAGAGTGTTACAGTGAGGGGTGTGGGGTATATCAGTGTGTTACAGTGAGGGGTGTGGGGTATATCAGTGTTACAGTGAGGGGTGTGGGGTATATCAGAGTGTTACAGTGAGGGGTGTGGGGTATATCAGAGTGTTACAGTGAGGGGTGTGGGGTATATCAGGGTGTTACAGTGAGGGGTGTGGGGTATATCAGAGTGTTACAGTGAGGGGTGTGGGGTATATCAGAGTGTTACAGTGAGGGGTGTGGGATATATCAGAGTGTTACAGTGAGGGGTGTGGGGTATATAAGAGTGTTACAGTGAGGGGTGTGGTGTATATCAGTGTGCTACAGTGAGGGGTGTGGGGTATATAAGAGTGTTACAGGGAGGGGTGTGGTGTATATCAGAGTGCTACAGTGAGGGGTGTGGGGTATATCAGAGTGTTACAGTGAGGGGTGTGGGTTATATCAGAGTGTTACAGTGAGGGGTGTGGGGTATATCAGAGTGTTACAGTGAGGGGTGTGGGGTATATCAGAGTGTTACTGTGAGGGGTGTGGGGTATATCAGAGTGTTACTGTGAGGGGTGTGGGGTATATCAGAGTGTTACTGTGAGGGGTGTGGGGTATATCAGAGTGTTACTGTGAGGGGTGTGGGGTATATCAGAGTGTTACAGTGAGGGGTGTGGTGTATATCAGAGTGTTACAGTGAGGGGTGTGGGGTATATCAGAGTGTTACAGTGAGGGGTGTGGGGTATATCAGAGTGTTACAGTGAGGGGTGTGGGGTATATCAGAGTGTTACAGTGAGGGGTGTGGGATATATCAGAGTGTTACAGTGAGGGGTGTGGGGTATATCAGTGTGTTAGATTCAGGGGTGTGGGGTATATCAGAGTGTTACAGTGAGGGGTGTGGGGTATATCAGAGTGTTACAGTGAGGGGTGTGGGGTATATCAGAGTGTTGCAGTGAGGGGTGTGGGGTATATCAGTGTGTTAGAGTCAGGGGTGTGGGATATATCAGAGTGTTACAGTGAGGGGTGTGGGGTGTATCAGAGTGTTACAGTGAGGGGTGTGGGGTATATCAGAGTGTTACAGTGAGGGGTGTGGGGTATATCAGAGCGTTACAGTAAGGGGTGTGGGATATATCAGAGTGTTACAGTCAGGGGTGTGGGGTATATCAGGGTGTTACAGTGAGGGGTGTGGGATATATCAGAATGTTACAGTGAGGGGTGTGGGGTATATCAGAGTGTTACAGTGAGGGGTGTGGGGTATATCAGAGTGTTACAGTGAGGGGTGTGAGGTATATCAGAGTGTTACAGTGAGGGGTGTGGGGTATATCAGAGTGTTACAGTGAGGGGTGTGGGGTATATCAGAGTGTTACAGTGAGGGGTGTGGGGTATATCAGAGTGTTACAGTGAGGGGTGTGGGATATATCAGAGTGTTACAGTGAGGGGTGTGGGGTATATCAGTGTTACAGTGAGGGGTGTGGGGTATATCAGAGTGTTACAGTGAGGGGTGTGGGATATATCAGAGTGTTACAGTGAGGGGTGTGGGATATATCAGAGTGTTACAGTGAGGGGTGTGGGATATATCAGAGTGTTACAGTGAGGGGTGTGGGATATATCAGAGTGTTACAGTGAGGGATGTGGGATATATCAGAGTGTTACAGTGTGGGGTGTGGGGTATATCAGAGTGTTACAGTGAGGGGTGTGGGATATATCAGAGTGTTACAGTGAGGGGTGTGGGGTATATCAGAGTGTTACAGTGAGGGGTGTGGGGTATATCAGAGTGTTACAGTGAGGGGTGTGGGATATATCAGAGTGTTACAGTGAGGGGTGTGGGGTATATCAGTGTGTTACAGTGAGCGTGTGGGGTATATCAGAGTGTTACAGTGAGGGGTGTGGGGTATATCAGAGTGTTACAGTGAGGGGTGTGGGGTATATCAGAGTGTTACAGTGAGGGGTGTGGGATATATCAGAGTGTTACAGTGAGGGGTGTGGGGTATATCAGAGTGTTACAGTGAGGGGTGTGGGGTATATCAGAGTGTTACAGTGAGGGGTGTGGGGTATATCAGAGTGTTACAGTGAGGGGTGTGGGATATATCAGAGTGTTACAGTGAGGGGTGTGGGGTATATCAGTGTGTTACAGTGAGCGTGTGGGGTATATCAGAGTGTTACAGTGAGGGGTGTGGGGTATATCAGAGTGTTACAGTGAGGGGTATGGGGTATATCATAGTGTTACAGTGAGGGGTGTGGGGGATATCAGAGTGTTACAGTGCGGGGTGTGGGGTATATCAGAGTGTTACAGTGAGGGGTGTGGGGGATATCAGAGTGTTACATTGAGGGGTGTGGGGTATATCAGAGTGTTACAGTGAGGGGTGTGGGGTATATCCGAGTGTTACAGTGAGGGGTGTGGGGGATATCAGAGTGTTACAGTGAGGGGTGTGGGATATATCAGAGTGTTACAGTGAGGGGTGTGGGGTATATCAGAGTGTTACAGTGAGGGGTGTGGGGTATATCAGAGTGTTACAGTGAGGGGTGTGGGATATATCAGAGTGTTACAGTGAGAGGTGTGGGGTATATTAGAGTGTTACAGTGAGGGGTGTGGGGTATATCAGAGTGTTACAGTGAGGGGTGTGGGGTATATCAGAGTGTTACAGTGAGGGGTGTGGGATATATCAGAGTGTTACAGTGAGGGGTGTGGGGTATATCAGTGTGTTACAGTGACCGTGTGGGGTATATCAGAGTGTTACAGTGAGGGGTGTGGGGTATATCAGAGTGTTACAGTGAGGGGTGTGGGATATATCAGAGTGTTACTGTGAGGGTTGTGGGGGATATCAGAGTGTTACAGTGCGGGGTGTGGGGTATATCAGAGTGTTACAGTGAGGGGTGTGGGGTATATCAGTGTTACAGTGAGGGGTGTGGGATATATCAGAGTGTTACAGTGAGGGGTGTGGGGTATATAAGAGTGTTACAGTGAGGGGTGTGGGGTATATCAGAGTGTTACAGTGAGGGGTGTGGGGTATATAAGAGTGTTACAGTGAGGGGTGTGGGATATATCAGAGTGTTACAGTGAGGGGTGTGGGGTATATCAGAGTGTTACAGTGAGGGGTGTGGGGTATATCAGAGTGTTACAGTGAGGGGTGTGGGGTATATCAGAGTGTTACAGTGAGGGGTGTGGGGTATATCAGTGTGTTACAGTGAGCGTGTGGGGTATATCAGAGTGTTACAGTGAGGGGTGTGGGGTATATCAGAGTGTTACAGTGAGGGGTGTGGGGGATATCAGAGTGTTACATTGAGGGGTGTGGGGTATATCAGAGTGTTACAGTGAGGGGTGTGGAGTATATCAGAGTGTTACAGTGAGGGGTGTGGGGTATATCAGAGTGTTACAGTGAGGGGTGTGGGGTATATCAGTGTTACAGTGAGGGGTGTGGGATATATCAGAGTGTTACAGTGAGGGGTGCGGTGTATATCAGAGTGTTACAGTGAGGGGTGTGGGGTATATCAGAGTGTTACAGTGAGGGGTGTGGGATATATCAGAGTGTTACAGTGAGGGGTGTGGGGTATATCAGTGTGTTACAGTGAGGGGTGTGGGGTATATCAGTGTTACAGTGAGGGGTGTGGGGTATATCAGAGTGTTACAGTGAGGGGTGTGGGGTATATCAGAGTGTTACAGTGAGGGGTGTGGGGTATATCAGGGTGTTACAGTGAGGGGTGTGGGGTATATCAGAGTGTTACAGTGAGGGGTGTGGGGTATATCAGCGTGTTACAGTGAGGGGTGTGGGATATATCAGAGTGTTACAGTGAGGGGTGTGGGGTATATAAGAGTGTTACAGTGAGGGGTGTGGTGTATATCAGAGTGCTACAGTGAGGGGTGTGGGGTATATAAGAGTGTTACAGTGAGGGGTGTGGTGTATATCAGAGTGCTACAGTGAGGGGTGTGGGGTATATCAGAGTGTTACAGTGAGGGGTGTGGGTTATATCAGAGTGTTACAGTGAGGGGTGTGGGGTATATCAGAGTGTTACAGTGAGGGGTGTGGGGTATATCAGAGTGTTACTGTGAGGGGTGTGGGGTATATCAGAGTGTTACTGTGAGGGGTGTGGGGTATATCAGAGTGTTACTGTGAGGGGTGTGGGGTATATCAGAGTGTTACTGTGAGGGGTGTGGGGTATATCAGAGTGTTACAGTGAGGGGTGTGGTGTATATCAGAGTGTTACAGTGAGGGGTGTGGGGTATATCAGAGTGTTACAGTGAGGGGTGTGGGGTATATCAGAGTGTTACAGTGAGGGGTGTGGGGTATATCAGAGTGTTACAGTGAGGGGTGTGGGATATATCAGAGTGTTACAGTGAGGGGTGTGGGATATATCAGAGTGTTACAGTGAGGGGTGTGGGGTATATCAGTGTGTTAGATTCAGGGGTGTGGGATATATCAGAGTGTTACAGTGAGGGGTGTGGGGTATATCAGAGTGTTACAGTGAGGGGTGTGGGATATATCAGAGTGTTACAGTGAGGGGTGTGGGATATATCAGAGTGTTACAGTGAGGGGTGTGGGGTATATCAGAGTGTTACAGTGAGGGGTGTGGGGTATATCAGAGTGTTGCAGTGAGGGGTGTGGGGTATATCAGTGTGTTAGAGTCAGGGGTGTGGGATATATCAGAGTGTTACAGTGAGGGGTGTGGGGTGTATCAGAGTGTTACAGTGAGGGGTGTGGGGTATATCAGAGTGTTACAGTGAGGGGTGTGGGGTATATCAGAGCGTTACAGTAAGGGGTGTGGGATATATCAGAGTGTTACAGTCAGGGGTGTGGGGTATATCAGAGTGTTACAGTGAGGGGTGTGGGGTATATCAGGGTGTTACAGTGAGGGGTGTGGGATATATCAGAATGTTACAGTGAGGGGTGTGGGGTATATCAGAGTGTTACAGTGAGGGGTGTGGGGTATATCAGAGTGTTACAGTGAGGGGTGTGAGGTATATCAGTGTTACAGTGAGGGGTGTGGGGTATATCAGAGTGTTACAGTGAGGGGTGTGGGATATATCAGAGTGTTACAGTGAGGGGTGTGGGATATATCAGAGTGTTACAGTGAGGGGTGTGGGATATATCAGAGTGTTACAGTGAGGGGTGTGGGATATATCAGAGTGTTACAGTGAGGGGTGTGGGATATATCAGAGTGTTACAGTGTGGGGTGTGGGGTATATCAGAGTGTTACAGTGAGGGGTGTGGGATATATCAGAGTGTTACAGTGAGGGGTGTGGGGTATATCAGAGTGTTACAGTGAGGGGTGTGGGGTATATCAGAGTGTTACAGTGAGGGGTGTGGGATATATCAGAGTGTTACAGTGAGGGGTGTGGGGTATATCACTGTGTTACAGTGAGCGTGTGGGGTATATCAGAGTGTTACAGTGAGGGGTGTGGGGTATATCAGAGTGTTACAGTGAGGGGTGTGGGATATATCAGAGTGTTACAGTGAGGGGTGTGGGGGATATCAGAGTGTTACAGTGCGGGGTGTGGGGTATATCAGAGTGTTACAGTGAGGGTTGTGGGGTATATCAGTGTTACAGTGAGGGGTGTGGGATATATCAGAGTGTTACATTGAGGGGTGTGGGGTATATCAGAGTGTTACAGTGAGGGGTGTGGGATATATCAGAGTGTTACAGTGAGGGGTGTGGGGTATATCAGAGTGTTACAGTGAGGGGTGTGGGGTATATCAGAGTGTTACAGTGAGGGGTGTGGGGTATATCAGAGTGTTACAGTGAGGGGTGTGGGGTATATCAGAGTGTTACAGTGAGGGGTGTGGGGTATATCAGAGTGTTACAGTGAGGGGTGTGGGGTATATCAGAGTGTTACAGTGAGGGTTGTGGGGTATATCAGTGTTACAGTGAGGGGTGTGGGATATATCAGAGTGTTACATTGAGGGGTGTGGGGTATATCAGAGTGTTACAGTGAGGGGTGTGGGATATATCAGAGTGTTACAGTGAGGGGTGTGGGGTATATCAGAGTGTTACAGTGAGGGGTGTGGGGTATATCAGAGTGTTACAGTGAGGGGTGTGGGGTATATCAGAGTGTTACAGTGAGGGGTGTGGGGTATATCAGAGTGTTACAGTGAGGGGTGTGGGGTATATCAGAGTGTTACAGTGAGGGGTGTGGGGTATATCAGAGTGTTACAGTGAGGGGTGTGGGATATATCAGAGTGTTACAGTGAGGGGTGTGGGGTATATCAGAGTGTTACAGTGAGGGGTGTGGGGTATATCAGAGTGTTACAGTGAGGGGTGTGGGGTATATCAGAGTGTTACAGTGAGGGGTGTGGGATATATCAGAGTGTTACTGTGAGGGGTGTGGGGGATATCAGAGTGTTACAGTGCGGGGTGTGGGGTATATCAGAGTGTTACAGTGAGGGGTGTGGGGTATATCAGTGTTACAGTGAGGGGTGTGGGATATATCAGAGTGTTACAGTGAGGGGTGTGGGGTATATAAGAGTGTTACAGTGAGGGGTGTGGGGTATATCAGAGTGTTACAGTGAGGGGTGTGGGGTATATAAGAGTGTTACAGTGAGGGGTGTGGGATATATCAGAGTGTTACAGTGAGGGGTGTGGGGTATATCAGAGTGTTACAGTGAGGGGTGTGGGTTATATCAGAGTGTTACAGTGAGGGGTGTGGGGTATATCAGAGTGTTACAGTGAGGGGTGTGGGGTATATCAGTGTGTTACAGTGAGCGTGTGGGGTATATCAGAGTGTTACAGTGAGGGGTGTGGGGTATATCAGAGTGTTACAGTGAGGGGTGTGGGGGATATCAGAGTGTTACATTGAGGGGTGTGGGGTATATCAGAGTGTTACAGTGAGGGGTGTGGGGTATATCAGTGTGTTACAGTGAGCGTGTGGGGTATATCAGAGTGTTACAGTGAGGGGTGTGGGGTATATCAGAGTGTTACAGTGAGGGGTGTGGGGGATATCAGAGTGTTACATTGAGGGGTGTGGGGTATATCAGAGTGTTACAGTGAGGGGTGTGGAGTATATCAGAGTGTTACAGTGAGGGGTGTGGGGTATATCAGAGTGTTACAGTGAGGGGTGTGGAGTATATCAGAGTGTTACAGTGAGGGGTGTGGGGTATATCAGTGTTACAGTGAGGGGTGTGGGATATATCAGAGTGTTACAGTGAGGGGTGCGGTGTATATCAGAGTGTTACAGTGAGGGGTGTGGGGTATATCAGAGTGTTACAGTGAGGGGTGCGGGGTATATCAGAGTGTTACAGTGAGGGGTGTGGGGTATATCAGAGTGTTACAGTGAGGGGTGTGGGGTATATCAGAGTGTTACAGTGAGGGGTGTGGGATATATCAGAGTGTTACAGTGAGGGGTGTGGGATATATCAGAGTGTTACAGTGAGGGGTGTGGGGTATATCAGTGTGTTACAGTGAGGGGTATGGGGTATATCAGAGTGTTACAGTGAGGGGTGTGGGGTATATCAGAGTGTTACAGTGAGGGGTGTGGGGTATATCAGAGTGTTACAGTGAGGGGTGTGGGGTATATCAGAGTGTTACAGTGAGGGGTGTGGGGTATATCAGAGTGTTACAGTGAGGGGTGTGGGGTATATCAGAGTGTTACAGTGAGGGGTGTGGGATATATCAGAGTGTTACAGTGTGGGGTATATCAGTGTTACAGTTAGGGGTGTGGGGTATATCAGAGTGTTACAGTGAGGGGTGCGGGGTATATCAGTGTTACAGTGAGGGGTGTGGGGTATATCAGAGTGTTACAGTGAGGGGTGTGGGGTATATCAGAGTGTTACAGTGAGGGGTGTGGGGTATATCAGAGTGTTACAGTGAGGGGTGTGGGATATATCAGAGTGTTACAGTGTGGGGTATATCAGTGTTACAGTGAGGGGTGTGGGGTATATCAGAGTGTTACAGTGAGGGGTGCGGGGTATATCAGTGTTACAGTGAGGGGTGTGTCAGTGTGTCGGTAATCGGTGCCGATCATATTGAAGGATCGAGGCCTGGTCCTGGTCAATTTCTGCAGTGAAGGAGGCCGATCAGCCCATCGAATCCATGCTGGAATTTCTCATGTTTATTTGCAAATGCACCTCATTAAGGGGAGGAGAGAGTGAGGGTGAGCGAGTGAGCGAGTGGAGGAGAGTGAGTGAGTGGGTGGGTGAGTGGAGAGATTGAATGAGGGAGAGGGTGAGTAGGATGTTGGACAGAGGGAGGAGAGGACAGATTGAGTGAGTGAGTGTGCAGGTGAGGAACAGAGTGAGTGAGGGAGAGACAGAATGAGCGAGTGAGACGGAGAGTGAATGGGTTAAGGAGTGAGTGAGAGAAGGATGGAGGGAGTAAATAAATGAGTGAGGAAGGCAGTGAGTGAGAGGGAGAGAGATAGTGAATGAGTGAGGGTGTGTGATAGTGCGTGAGTTAGGGAGGCAGGGAGATAGTGAGTAAATGGATGAGTGAGGGAAGGAATGAATGAGTGAGGGAGTGAGTGAGGGAAGGAGTCATTGAGGGAGGGAAGTAGTGAATGAGTGAGGGATTGAGTGAATGAGGGAGTGAGTGCGAGAGAGTGAGGGATCGTGGCTGTGAATGAGTGACTAAGGGAGTGAATGAGTGAGGGAGGGAAGGAATGAATGAATGAGGGTGTGAGTCTGTGAGGGCGGGAGGGTGCGAATGAGGGAGGTAGTGAATGAGAGTGAGGGAGTTAGTGAGTGAGGGAGGGTGTGAGTCACTGAGGGAAGGAGGCAGCAAATGAGGCAGGGAGGTAGTGAGTGAGGGATGGAAGGATTGAATGAGCGAGTAAGGGAGGGAGGTAGTGAGTGAGGAAGGGAGGGTGCGTGTCAGTGAGGGAGGGAGCGAGTGAACGATTGTGGGAGAGAGGGTGGAAGCGAATGAGTGAAGGAGGGAGGGAGGTAGTGAGTAAGTGAGGGAAAGAGACAAGCAGTGAATGAGGGATGAGGGCAGAAGGGAGGGTGTGAGGAGGGAGGGAGTGTGTGAGTGAGGGAGTGAGAGAGTGAGGAGGGGGAGAGTGAGGGAGGGGGAGAGTTGGTGAGAGAGGGAAGGAAGCAAACGCAGGGGAGGGGATGGGGGCGACAATCCCTTTGCTGTGAAACGCCGTCTCTATTGGCAACGTGAACAGAGATAAGCGGTGGTTGATGTGTGTGTCCTCGGAGTGTCTGGCAGGGTAGCCAGTGGAAGGTCAGACTCATGGCCCTGGGCTCCCTCCTGCCTTTGGAGTGAGTCTCTTGGCTTGATCCTCCCGAGCCCACACCCATCCTCAGGAGGTTACCTTGGGGGACCCGTCAGCAGTGCCCCCCGCAGAGGATTTGAAGAGGGCAGCGGCCCTGGACTTCATGCTGGGTTTGGAAGGGGTGCCCTGCTTGCTCGCGGGTTTCTCCAAGGCCCCGCTACTGCTCCGACGCAGGGTGACCCCCTGGCCGGCGAGGCTTTCCGCTTTGCCGGGGTCCTGGGATTCCTCGCCGCTCGCCTTGAGACGCTTGACCTGCAACAGCTCCCGGAAAACCGAATCCATGTTCTTCACGATCTCCTGGGGAGAGAGAAGACGAAGATCCCCCCCGTTCAAATAACTTCATTCTGACTTTGGCCCCGCCCTCGTTGCAGATCAGCCAATCAGGCCCAGGGCCTCAGGGCTGGCACCCCTGGGTGAGGGAGGGTGAGAGTTAGTGAGAGAGGGAGGAAGCAAATGTGGGGGAGTCGGTGGGGCAGGGTGGGAGGGGGGGGGCGACAATCCCTTTGCTGTGAACGCCGTCTCTATTGGCAACATGATCAGAGATAAGCGGTGGTTGATTGATGTGTCCGCGGAGTGTCTCACCGAAGGAGCACAACAATCTCTTACACTGACACAGCACGGCTCTAACAATGTAAAACATCGCAAAGCACTTTCCGGGGAGACGTCAGGGGTAAGCGGACGGCCATTCCAGACTGAGATGAGGAGAATTCTCCTCAAATCGAGAGTGGGGAAACCACTGGAATTCTCCGGACCAGAGAGTTAACGGTGCTCCGGCAATGAGTAGGTTTAAGGCTGAGACAGTCGGTGAGTGTGTTTCAGGCCGAGACAGTCGGTGAGTGTGTTTAAAGCTGAGACAGTCGGTGAGTGTGTTGAAGGCTGAGACAGTCGGTGAGTGTGTTTAAGGCTGAGACATTCGGTGAGTGTGTTTAAAGCTGAGACAGTCGGTGAGTGTGTATAAAGCTGAGACAGTCGGTGAGTGTGTTTAAAGCTGAGACAGTCGGTGAGTATGTTTAAAGCTGAGACAGTCGGTGAGTATGTTTAAAGCTGAGACAGTCGGTGAGTATGTTTAAGGCTGAGACAGTCGGTGAGTATATTTAAGGCTGAGACAGTCGGTGAGTATGTTTAAAGCTGAGACACTCGGTTAGTAGGTTTAAGGCTGAGAGTCGGTGAGTGTGTTTAAAGCTGAGACAGTCGGTGAGTGTGTTTAAAGCTGAGACACTCAGTGAGTATGTTTAAGGCTGAGACAGTCGGTGAGTGTGTTTAAAGCTGAGACACTCGGTGAGTATGTTTAAGGCTGAGACAGTCGGTGAGTGTGTTTAAAGCTGAGACAGTCGGTGAGTATGTTTAAGGCTGAGACAGTCGGTGAGTGTGTTTAAGGCTGAGACAGTCGGTGAGTGTGTTTAAAGCTGAGACACTCGGTGAGTATGTTTAAGGCTGAGACAGTCGGTGAGTGTGTTTAAGGCTGAGACACTCGGTGAGTATGTTTAAAGCTGAGACACTCGGTTAGTAGGTTTAAGGCTGAGAGTCGGTGAGTGTGTTTAAAGCTGAGACAGTCGGTGAGTGTGTTTAAAGCTGAGACACTCAATGAGTATGTTTAAGGCTGAGACAGTCGGTGAGTGTGTTTAAAGCTGAGACACTCGGTGAGTATGTTTAAGGCTGAGACAGTCGGTGAGTGTGTTTAAGGCTGAGACAGTCGGTGAGTATGTTTAAAGCTGAGACAGTCGGTGAGTGTGTTTAAAGCTGAGACAGTCGGTGAGTGTGTTTAAAGCTGAGACAGTCGGTGAGTATGTTTAAGGCTGAGACAGTCGGTGAGTGTGTTTAAGGCTGAGACAGTCGGTGAGTGTGTTTAAAGCTGAGACACTCGGTGAGTATGTTTAAGGCTGAGACAGTCGGTGAGTGTGTTTAAGGCTGAGACAGTCGGCGAGTGTGTTTAAGGCTGAGACAGTCGGTGAGTGTGTTTAAGGCTGAGACAGTCGGCGAGTGTGTTTAAGGCTGAGACAGTCGGCGAGTGTGTTTAAGGCTGAGACAGTCGGTGTGTGTGTTTCAGGCTGAGACAGTCGGTGAGTGTGTTTAAAGCTGAGACAGTCGGTGAGTGTGTTTAAGGCTGAGACAGTCGGCGAGTGTGTTTAAGGCTGAGACAGTCGGTGAGTGTGTTTAAGGCTGAGACAGTCGGCGAGTGTGTTTAAGGCTGAGACAGTCGGTGAGTGTGTTTAAGGCTGAGACACTCGGTGAGTATGTTTAAAGCTGAGACACTCGGTTAGTAGGTTTAAGGCTGAGAGTCGGTGAGTGTGTTTAAAGCTGAGACAGTCGGTGAGTGTGTTTAAAGCTGAGACACTCAATGAGTATGTTTAAGGCTGAGACAGTCGGTGAGTGTGTTTAAAGCTGAGACACTCGGTGAGTATGTTTAAGGCTGAGACAGTCGGTGAGTGTGTTTAAGGCTGAGACAGTCGGTGAGTATGTTTAAAGCTGAGACAGTCGGTGAGTGTGTTTAAAGCTGAGACAGTCGGTGAGTGTGTTTAAAGCTGAGACAGTCGGTGAGTATGTTTAAGGCTGAGACAGTCGGTGAGTGTGTTTAAGGCTGAGACAGTCGGTGAGTGTGTTTAAAGCTGAGACACTCGGTGAGTATGTTTAAGGCTGAGACAGTCGGTGAGTGTGTTTAAGGCTGAGACAGTCGGCGAGTGTGTTTAAGGCTGAGACAGTCGGTGAGTGTGTTTAAGGCTGAGACAGTCGGCGAGTGTGTTTAAGGCTGAGACAGTCGGCGAGTGTGTTTAAGGCTGAGACAGTCGGTGTGTGTGTTTCAGGCTGAGACAGTCGGTGAGTGTGTTTAAGGCTGAGACAGTCGAGTATGTTCAATTCAGAGATCGATAGATTGTTGTGCACAAAAGGGAATGAAGGGGTTTTGTGGGAAGGTGAGGTGAAGGGGGAAGATCATCGTGATCTTATTGAACAATGGAACAGAATCGAGGGGCTGAATGGCCTCTTGCTGCTTTCTCTGATGTTCTTCCAGGAGGTTAAGGGGAGATTTAACAAACGCTTCCACAATTCTGAGGGATTTTCGGGGGATTAAAGGGAAAATAAATAAGGAGAAACTGTGTCCAGTGGCGGGAGGGTCGGTAACCAGAGGGAGGGGGTGGGGGACACAGATTGAAGAGAATCGGTAAAAGATCCAGAGGGGGTGGGGGGGAGAGGTGGAGAATGTTTTTGACCCAGCGAGTTGTTGTGATCTGGAAGGCGCTGCCTGAAAGGGCGGTGGGAGCAGATTCAATAGGAACGTTCAAAAGGGGGAGAATCGGAGATATACCCGATTCACGGGGTGTGGGGGGTGGGGAAGAGCAGGATTAACGGGATAGACCTTACAAAGAGCCAGCAGAGGCACGATGGGCTGAATGGCCTCCTCCTGTGCTGTATCACTCAGAAACAGTGGTTTCAGGCTTGTATGTTTGTTGTTTATATCAGTGCTGTACCTTTACCAGGGGAGTATGGAGGAGTGGGGCCATTCAGCCCTTTACAATGCTGCTGTTTCAGCTCACTAACCTTGTTGAGCTCCGAGGCTGGTTTGTCAGAATACTGCCGGTCCAGTTTGCCAGCTGCAGTCCGGTCTGGCCTGTGACTGAGCTGCATTAGGTCCAACGTGTTCCTGCGCTCCTGAATCGCGACTGAAACACTGCTGTGCCTGTCAACAAATACACAGCTCAGTGAACGCAGAGTACGCACCTCCCCACACACACACAGCTCAGTGAACACAGAGTACGCACCTCCCCCCACACACACACACACACATACACAGCTCAGTGAACACAGAGTACGCACCTCCCCACACATACACAGCTCAGTGAACACAGAGTACGCACCTCCCCACACACACACAGCTCAGTGAACACAGAGTACGCACCTCCCCCCACACACACACACACACACACACACACACAGCTCAGTGAACACAGAGTACACACCTCCCCCCCCCCACACACACACACACACACACCACACAGCTCAGTGAACACAGAGTACACACCTCCCACCACACACACACACACACACACACACACACACACAGCTCAGTGAACACAGAGTACACACCTCCCACCACACACACACACACACACACACACACACACAGCTCAGTGAACACAGAGTACACACCTCCCCCCACACACACACACACACAGCTCAGTGAACACAGAGTACACACCTCCCACCACACACACACACACACACACACACAGCTCAGTGAACACAGAGTACACACCTCCCACCACACACACACACACACACACACACACACAGCTCAGTGAACACAGAGTACACACCTCCCACCACACACACACACACACACACACACACACACACAGCTCAGTGAACACAGAGTACACACCTCCCCCCACACACACACACACACAGCTCAGTGAACACAGAGTACACACCTCCCACCACACACACACACACACACACACAGCTCAGTGAACACAGAGTACACACCTCCCACCACACACACACACACACACACACACACACACACAGCTCAGTGAACACAGAGTACACACCTCCCCCCACACACACACACACACAGCTCAGTGAACACAGAGTACGCACCTCCCCCCACACACACACACACACACACACAGCTCAGTGAACACAGAGTACACACCTCCCCACACACACACACACACACACACAGCTCAGTGAACACAGAGTACACACCTCTCCCCAGGGACACACACACACACACACACACACACACACACACACACAGCAGATACACAAAGACACATACAGACAAACGCGTAGACATGATCCGCACCCCATCCACCAGCTTCAACATTCACTCCCTCCACCACCGACGCACAGAGGCAGCAGTGTGTGTACCATCTACAAGATGCACTGCAGCAACTCGCCAAGGCTCCTTCGACAGCGCCGCCCAAACCCACCACCTCTACCACCTAGAAGGACAAGGGCAGCAGACACATGGGGAACACCACCACCTGCAAGTTCCCCTCCGAGCCCCACTCACCATCCCGACTTGGAAATATATCGGCCGTTCCTTCACTGTCGCTGGGTCCAAATCCTGGAGACCCCCCTAACAGTGCGGTGGGTGTACCTACATCACACGGGGACTGCAGCGGCTCAAGAAGGCAGCTCACACCCCACCTTCTCAAGGGCAATTAGGGATGGGCAATAAATGCTGGGTCTAGCCAGCGAAGCCCACATCCCATGAATAAGTTTTAAAAAATCATCAGTCTCTCCTCTCACCTCTCATCCGGGGCATTGGAGCGGGTCGGCAACACCTTGTGTGGACTGGATTGAGAGACTGGGATTCGCACAGCACCATCAGCAAACAGAGTGGATATCTTCCTCACTGGGCTGCTCCCACTCCTCTTCCTGAGCATCGGCTCACTGTCAGAGTCACTCAACAGGGCGAGTCTGATCACAGGACAGGGACAGCACGGGGTTAGATACAGAGTAAAGCTCCCTCTACACCATCCCCATCAAACACTCCCAGGATAGGTACAGCACGGGGTTAGATACAGAGTAAAGCTCCCTCTACACTGTTCCCATCAAACACTCCCAGGACAGGTACAGCACGGGGTTAGATACAGAGTAAAGCTCCCTCTACACCGTCCCCATCAAACACTCCCAGGACAGGTACAGCACGGGTTAGATACAGAGTAAATCTCCCTCTACACCGTTCCCATCAAACACTCCCAGGACAGGTACAGCACGGGGTTAGATACAGAGTAAAGCTCCCTGTACACCGTCCCCATCAAACACTCCCAGGACAGGTACAGCACGGGGTTAGATACAGAGTAAAGCTCCCTCTACACCGTCCCCATCAAACACTCCCAGGACAGGTACAGCACGGGGTTAGATACAGAGTAAATCTCCCTCTACACTGTCCCCATCAAACACTCACAGGACAGGTACAGCACGGGGTTAGGTACAGAGTAAAGCTCCCTCTACACCGTCCCCATCAAACACTCCCAGGACAGGTACAGCACGGGGTTAGATACAGAGTAAATCTCCCTCTACACTGTCCCCATCAAACACTCACAGGACAGGTACAGCACGGGGTTAGGTACAGAGTAAAGCTCCCTCTACACCGTCCCCATCAAACACTCCCAGGACAGGTACAGCACGGGGTTAGATACAGAGTAAAGCTCCCTGTACACCGTCCCCATCAAACACTCCCAGGACAGGTACAGCACGGGGTTAGATACAGAGTAAAGCTCCCTCTAGTTTCGTTACCTGCTGCTACCTGTTGCTTTCTCGCTTGGAGCCAGTTCATTCGCGGAGTCACTGGGAACTTCGGGAAAACCGTCAGTGCTGGAGGCGAAAGGAATTTGGGTTAATCCTTTGCAGGTGAACGATTGCAACAAAGTGATAGGTGGATCAGGGAGACGTGGGCTGGGGTCTGGGGTGGGAAGGGAATGGGGTCTGGGGGGGCAGGGACTGTGGTTCTGGGAGGGGATGGGGACTGGGGTCTGGGGGGACGGGGACTGGGACTGGGGTCTGGGTGGTTGGGACGGGGATGGGGACTGGGGTCTGGGGGGACAGGGACAGGGACTGGGACTGGGGTCTGAGGGGACAGGGACAGGGACAGGGACTGGGACTGGGGTCTGGGGGGATAGGGACAGAGACTGGGGTCCGGGTGGTCAGGACGGGGATGGGAACTGGGGTCCGGGGGGGCAGGGACTGGGGTCTGGGGGGACGGGGACTGGGACTGGGGTCCGGATGGTCAGGAACGGGGATGAGGACTGGGACTGGGGTCTGGGTGGTCGGGACGGGGATGGGGACTGGGACTGGGGGGACAGGTCTGGGGGGACAGGGACTGGGACTGGGGTCTGGGGGGACAGGGACTGGGACTGGGGTCTGGGGGGACAGGGACTGGAACTGGGGTCTGGGGGGACAGGGACTGGGACTGGGGTCTGGGGGGACAGGGACTGGGGTCTGGGGGGACACGGACTGGGACTGGGGTCTGGGGGGACAGGGACTGGGACTGGGGTCTGGGGGGACAGGGACTGGGACTGGGGTCTGGGGGGACAGGGACTGGGACTGGGGTCTGGGGGGACAGGGAGTGGGACTGGGGTCTGGGGGGACAGGGACTGGGACTGGGGTCTGGGGGGACAGGGACTGGGACTGGGGTCTGGGGGGACAGGGACTGGGACTGGGGTCTGGGGGGACAGGGACTGGGACTGGGGTCTGGGGGGACAGGGACTGGGACTGGGGTCTGGGGGGACAGGACTGGGGATGGGGACTGGGACTGGGGTCCGGGTGGTCGGGAACGGGGATAGGGACTGGGGTCTGGGGGGACGGGGACTGGGGTCTGGGGGGACAGGGACTGGGACTGGGGTCCAGGTGGTCGGGACGGGGATGGGGACTGGGGTCTGGGTGGACAGGGACTGGGGTCTGTGGGGACGGGGACTGGGGTCTGGGGGGACGGGGACTGGGGTCTGGGGGGACGGGGACTGGGACTGGGGTCCAGGTGGTCGGGACGGGGATGGGGACTGGGGTCTGGGTGGACTGGGACTGGGGTCTAGGGGGACAGGGACTGGGGTCTAGGGGGACAGGGACTGGGGTCTGAGGGGACAGGGACTGGGGTCTGAGGGGACAGGGACTGGGACTGGAGTCCGGGTGGTCAGGAACGGGGATGGGGACTGGGGTCTAGGGGGACAGGGACTGGGGTCTGAGGGGACGGGGACTGGGTCTGGGGTCCGGGTGGTCGGGACGGGGATGGGGACTGAGGTCCAGGGGGGTTGGGGGAGAGAGCCTGGGTTTTTGGCGGGGAGGGGGGGGTGGGGTTCCTGAGGAGAATAAAATTCCTCTTTTCCCCCAATCGCTGTCCCATGGCGAGAGGGCCCCCGTGGGGAGCTCCGGTGCTAGCACAGAGCCGTCGGGCCAAATGGCCTGTGTCTCCGCTGCACATGTGTGGTGGCTGAACTCGGGGGAACCCTGAGGATGGGCTTCCAGGTGAGGGATCAGTGTGGGAGGTCTCGGTGTGCCCCTCGACCTCACCCCCACCCTCTCCCCTGAGATCCTGCAGCATTACAAACCAGAACCCGGGGCCTCTGTGATTCACCCCTCGGCTGAATAGGCCCATCGCTCCCTGATTCGCAGGAGAGAACCCAGAGGGGTGGGAAATGGTTGGGATTGGCCCCTCTCCGTTACTTACGTGTCTGTCAGTTCGATGTACTTGTGCGGTACGAGTCCCTTGACCCCTCCAATCTGGCCTGTCCACCAGTCGTCGGACACCTTGTGAAAGAGCAGCAGTGGTTCTCCTTTGCGCAGTGACAGCTCCTTCCCGGAGCGCGCTGGGTAATCAAACTTCACCACCGCTCGGATATCCGCTCCCTGTGCCTCTGTGGAGGGATCGCACTTCACGTCTCATTATTCAGCATCAAATCCCCCGCTCCCAAACCATTCACCCACTCGCCCACTGCTCGAAACACTCAACATTCTCCACTCGAACCAACATCACTCGCTGGGAGAGGGAGAGCGGGAGATGGAGACGGAGAGGGGCAGAGAGAGAGAGGAAGGGAGGGGGGGGGAAAGAGGGAGAGAGAGAGAGAAAGGGATAGGGAGAAAGAGAAAGACAGACAGAGGGACTGAAAGAGAGAGAGAGAGAGCAAGGGAGACAGGGAGGGAGATGGAGAGAGGGAGAGACAGGGAGAGGGAGAGGCA
>NW_027596879.1:0-137895 GCF_964194155.1 Cetorhinus maximus
TCCCACACCCCACAATGTATCACTCTGATATATCCCACAGCCCTCACTGTAACACTCTGATATACCCCACACCCCTCACTGTAACACTCTGATATATCCCACACCCTTCACTGTAACACTCTGATATATCCCACACACCTCACTGTAACACTCTGATATATCCCACACACCTCACTCTAACTCTCTGATATATCCCACAGCCCTCACTGTAACACTCTGATATACCACACACCCATCACTGTTACACCCTGATATACCCCTCAACCCTCACTGTAACACTCTGATATACCCCACACCCCTCATTGTAACACTCTGATATACCCCTCGCACCTTACTGTAACACTCTGATCTACCCCTCGCCCCTCACTGTAACACTCTGATATAGCTCTCACCCCTCACTGTAACACTATGATATACCCCACACCCCTCACTGTAACACTCCGATATATCCCACACACCTCACTGTAACACTCTGATATACCCCACACCCCTCACTGTAACACGCTGATATATCCCACACCCCTCACTGTAACACTTTGATATATCCCACAGCCTCACTGTAACACTCTGATATATCCCACACCCCTCACTGTAACATTCTGATATACCCCACACCCCTCACTGTAACACTCTGAAATACCCCACACCCCTCACTGTAACACTCTGATAAACACCACACCCCTCACTGTAACACTCTGATATATCCCACACCACTCACTGTAACACTCTGATATACCCCACACCCCTCACAGTAACACACTGATATACCCCACACCCCTCACTGTAACACTCTGATATATCCCACACCCCTCACTGTAACACTCTGATATACCCCACACCCCTCATTGTAACACTCTGATATATCCCACACCCCTCACTGTAACACTCTGATAAGCCCCACAACCCTCACTGTAACACTCTGATATACCCCACACTCCTCACTGTAACTCTCTGATATATCCCACACCCCTCACTGCAACACTCTGATATACGCCACACCCCTCACTGTAACACTCTGATATACCCCACACCCCTCACTGTAACACACTGATATACCCCACACCCCTCACTGCAGCACTCTAATATATCACACACACCTCACGGCAACACTCTGATATATCCCACACCCCTCACTTTAACACTCTGATATATCCCACACCCCTCACTGTAACACTCTGATATATCCCACACCCCTCACTGTAACACTCTGATATATACCACACCCCTCACTGCAGCACTCTGATATATCGCACACTCCTCACTCTAACACTCTGATATATCCCACACCACTCACTGTAACACTCTGATAAACCCCATACCCCTCACTGTAACACGCTGATATATCCCACACCCCTCACTGTAACACTCTGATATATCCCGCGCCCTTACTGTAACACTCTGATATACACCACACCCCTCACTGTAACTCTCTGATATATCCCACGCCCTCACTGTAGCACTCTGATATGCCCCACACCCCTCACTGTAACACTCTGATATACCCCACACCCCTCACTGTAACACCCTGATATACCCCACAACCCTCACTGTAACACTCTGATATAACCCACACCCCTCACTGTAACACTCTGATATATCCTACACCCCTCACTGTAACACTCTGATATACCCCACACCCCTCACTGTAACACTCGGATATACCACACACCCCTCACTGTAACACTCTGATATACCCCACACCCCTCACTGTAAAACTCTGATATACCCCACATCCCTCACTGTAACACTCTGATATACCCCACACCACACACTGTAACAGTCGGATATACCCCACACCCCTCACTGTAACACTCTGATATACCCCACACACCTCACTGTAACACTATGATATACCCCACACCCCTCTCTGCAACACTCTGAAATACCCCACACCCCTCACTGTATCACTCTGATATACCCCACACCCCTCACTGTAACACTCTGATTTAACCCACACCCCTCACTGTAACACTCTGATATACCCCATACCCCTCACTGTAACACTCTGATATACCCCACACCCCTCACTGTAACACTCTGATATACCCCACAGCCCTCACAGTAACACTCTGATATATCGAACACGCCTCACTGTAACACTCTGATATAACCCACACCCCTCACTGTAACACTCTGATATATCCCACAGCCCTCACTGTAACACTCTGAAATATCCCACACCCCACAATGTAACACTCTGATATATCCCACAGCCCTCACTGTAACACTCTGATATACCCCACACCCCTCACTGTAACACTCTGATATATCCCACACCCTTCACTGTAACACTCTGATATATCCCACACACCTCACTGTAACACTCTGATATATCCTACACACCTCACTCTAACTCTCTGATATATCCCACAGCCCTCACTGTAACACTCTGATATACCACACACCCATCACTGTTACACCCTGATATACCCCTCAACCCTCACTGTAACACTCTGATATACCCCACACCCCTCACTGTAACACTCTGATATACCCCTCACACCTTACTGTAACACTCTGATCTACCCCTCGCCCCTCACTGTAACACTCTGATATAGCTCTCACCCCTCACTGTAACACTATGATATATCCCACACCCCTCACTGTAACACTCCGATATATCCCACACACCTCACTGTAACCCTCTGATATACCACACACCCCTCACTGTAACACTCTGATATATCCCACACCCCTCACTGTAACACTTTGATATATCCCACAGCCTCACTGTAACAATCTGATATATCCCACACCCCTCACTGTAACACTCTGATATACCCCACACCCCTCACTGTAACACTCTGATATACCCCACACCCCTCACTGTAACACTCTGATAAACACCACACCCCTCACTGTAACACTCTGATATATCCCACACCACTCACTGTAACACTCTGATATACCCCACACCCCTCACTGTAACACTCTGATATATCCCACAACCCTCACTGTAACACTCTGATATATCCCACACCACTCACTGTAACACTCTGATATACCCCACACCCCTCACTGTAACACTCTGATATACCCCACACCCCTCACTGTAACACTCTGATATACCCCACACCCCTCACTGTAACACTCTGATATATCCCACACCCCTCACTGTAACACTCTGATATATCCCACACCCCTCACTGTAACACTCTGATAAACCCCACAACCCTCACTGTAACACTCTGATATACCCCACACTCCTCACTGTAACTCTCTGATATATCCCACACCCCTCACTGCAACACTCTGATATATCCCACACCCCTCACTGTAACACTCTTATATACCCCACTCCCCTCACTGTAACACTCTGATATACCCCACACCCCTCACTGTAACACTCTGATATACACCACACCCCTCATTTTAACACTCTGATGCACCCCACACCCCTCACTGTAACACTCTGATATACCCCAAACAACTCACTGTAACACTCTGATATATCCCACACCCATCACTGAAACACTCTGATATACTCCACACCCCTCACTGTAACATTCTGAGAAATCCCACACTCGTAACTGTAACACTGATATACCCCACACCCCTCACTGCAGCACTCTGATATATCCCACACCCCTCACTGTAACACTCTGATATAACTCACACCCCTCACTGTAACACTCTGATATATCCCACACCCCTCACTGTTACACTCTTAAAAATCCCACACCCCTCACTGTAACACTCTGATATATCCCACACCCCTCACTGTAACACTCTGATATATCCCACAAACCTCACTGTAACACTCTGATATACACCACACCCCTCACCGTAACACTCTGATATACACCACACCCCTCACTGTAACACTCTGATATTCCCCACAGCCCTCACTGTAACACTGATATACCCCACACCCCTCACTGCAGCACACTGATATATCCCACACATCTCACGGTAACACTCTGATATATCCCACACCCCTCACTGTAACACTCTGATATATCCCACACCCCTCACTGTAACACTCTGATATATCCCACACCCCTCACTGTAACACTCTGATATATCCCACACCCCTCACTGTAACACTCTGATATACCCCACACCCCTCACTGTAACACTCTGATATATCCCACACCCCTCACTGTAACACTTTGATATATCCCACACCCCTCACTGTAACACTCTGATATACCCAACACCCCTCACTGTAACACTCTGATATATCCTACACCCCTCACTGTAACACTCTGATATATCCCACACCCCTCACTGCAGCACTCTGATATATCGCACACCCCTCACACTAACACTCTGATATATTCCACACCCCTCACTGTAACACTCTGATAAACACCATGCCCCTCACTGTAACACTCTGATAGATCCCACACCCCTCACTGTAACACTCTGATATATCCCACACCCCTCACTGTAACACGCTGATGTATACCACACCCCTCACTGTAACACACTGATATATCCCACGCCCTTACTGTAACACTCTGATATACCCCACACCCCTCACTGTAACACTCTGATATACCCTACACCCCTCACTGTAACACTCTGATATACCCCACACCCCTCACTGTAACCCTCGGATATACCACACACCCCTCACTGTAACACTCTGATATACCCCACACCCCTCACTGTAAAACTCTGATATACCCCACATCCCTCACTGTAACACTCTGATATACCCCACACCACACACTGTAACAGTCGGATATACCCCACACCCCTCACTGTAACACTCTGATATACCCCACACACCTCACTGTAACACTATGATATACCCCACACCCCTCTCTGCAACACTCTGATATACCCCACACCCCTCACTGTATCACTCTGATATACCCCACACCCCTCACTGTAACTCTCTGATTTAACCCACACCCCTCACTGTAACACTCTGATATACCCCATACCCCTCACTGTAACACTCTGATATACCCCACACCCCTCACTGTAACACTCTGATATACCCCACAGCCCTCACAGTAACACTCTGATATATCGAACACCCCTCACTGTAACACTCTGATATAACCCACACCCCTCACTGTAACACTCTGATATATCCCACAGCCCTCACTGTAACACTCTGAAATATCCCACACCCCACAATGTATCACTCTGATATATCCCACAGCCCTCACTGTAACACTCTGATATACCCCACACCCCTCACTGTAACACTCTGATATATCCCACACCCTTCACTGTAACACTCTGATATATCCCACACACCTCACTGTAACACTCTGATATATCCCACACACCTCACTCTAACTCTCTGATATATCCCACAGCCCTCACTGTAACACTCTGATATACCACACACCCATCACTGTTACACCCTGATATACCCCTCAACCCTCACTGTAACACTCTGATATACCCCACACCCCTCATTGTAACACTCTGATATACCCCTCGCACCTTACTGTAACACTCTGATCTACCCCTCGCCCCTCACTGTAACACTCTGATATAGCTCTCACCCCTCACTGTAACACTATGATATACCCCACACCCCTCACTGTAACACTCCGATATATCCCACACACCTCACTGTAACACTCTGATATACCCCACACCCCTCACTGTAACACGCTGATATATCCCACACCCCTCACTGTAACACTTTGATATATCCCACAGCCTCACTGTAACACTCTGATATATCCCACACCCCTCACTGTAACATTCTGATATACCCCACACCCCTCACTGTAACACTCTGAAATACCCCACACCCCTCACTGTAACACTCTGATAAACACCACACCCCTCACTGTAACACTCTGATATATCCCACACCACTCACTGTAACACTCTGATATACCCCACACCCCTCACAGTAACACACTGATATACCCCACACCCCTCACTGTAACACTCTGATATATCCCACACCCCTCACTGTAACACTCTGATATACCCCACACCCCTCATTGTAACACTCTGATATATCCCACACCCCTCACTGTAACACTCTGATAAGCCCCACAACCCTCACTGTAACACTCTGATATACCCCACACTCCTCACTGTAACTCTCTGATATATCCCACACCCCTCACTGCAACACTCTGATATATCCCACACCCCTCACTGTAACACTCTGATATACCCCACTCCCCTCACTGTAACACTCTGATATACCCCACACCCCTCACTGTAACACTCTGATATACACCACACCCCTCAATTTAACAATCTGATGCACCCCACACCCCTCACTGTAACACTCTGATATACCCCAAACAACTCACTGTAACACTCTGATATATCCCACACCCATCACTGAAACACTCTGATATACTCCACACCCCTCACTGTAACATTCTGAGAAATCCCACACTCGTAACTGTAACACTGATATACCCCACACCCCTCACTGCAGCACTCTGATATATCCCACACCCCTCACTGTAACACTCTGATATAACTCACACCCCTCACTGTAACACTCTGATATATCCCACACCCCTCACTGTTACACTCTGATATATCCCACACCCCTCACTGTAACACTCTGATATATCCCACACCCCTCACTGTAACACTCTGATATATCCCACAAACCTCACTGTAACACTCTGATATACACCACACCCCTCACCGTAACACTCTGATATACACCACACCCCTCACTGTAACACTCTGATATACCCCACAGCCCTCACTGTAACACTGATATACCCCACACCCCTCACTGCAGCACTCTGATATATCCCACACACCTCACGGTAAAACTCTGATATATCCCACACCCCTCACTGTAACACTCTGATATATCCCACACCCCTCACTGTAACACTCTGATATATCCCACACCCCTCACTGTAACACTCTGATATATCCCACACCCCTCACTGTAACACTCTGATATACCCCACACCCCTCACTGTAACACTCTGATATATCCCACACCCCTCACTGTAACACTTTGATATATCCCACACCCCTCACTGTAACACTCTGATATACACAACACCCCTCACTGTAACACTCTGATATATCCTACACCCCTCACCGTAACACTCTGATATATCCCACACCCCTCACGGCAGCACTCTGATATATCGCACACCCCTCACTCTAACACTCTGATATATCCCACACCCCTCACTGTAACACTCTGATAAACCCCATACCCCTCATTGTAACACTCTGATATATCCCACACCCCTCACTGTAACACTCTGATATATCCCACACCCCTCACTGTAACACGCTGATATATCCCACACCCCTCACTGTAACACACTGATATATCCCACGCCCTTACTGTAACACTCTGATATACCCCACACCCCTCACTGTAACTCTCTGATATATCCCACGCCCTCACTGTAACAATCTGATATACCCCACACCCCTCACTGTAACACTCTGATATATCCCACACCCCTCACTGTAACACTCTGATAAACCCCATACCCCTCACTGTAACACTCTGATATATCCCACACCCCTCACTGTAACACTCTGATATATCCCACACCCCTCACTGTAACACGCTGATATATCCCACACCCCTCACTGTAACACTCTGATATATCCCACGCCCTTACTGTAACACTCTGATATACCCCACACCCCTCACTGTAACTCTCTGATATATCCCACGCCCTCACTGTAACACTCTGATATACCCCACACCCCTCACTGTAACACTCTGATATATCCCACAGTTGTCACTGTAACACTCTGATATGCCCCACACCCCTCACTGTAACACTCTGATATACCCCACACTCCTCACTGTAACAATCTGATATACCCCACACCCCTCACTGTAACACTCAGATATACCCCACACCCCTCACTGTAACACTCTGATATACAGCACGCCCCTCACTGTAACACTCTGATATACCCCACACCCCTACTGTAGCACTGATATAACCTGCACCCATCACTGTAACACTCTGATATACTGCACAGCCCTCACTGTAACACTCTGATATACCCCACAACCCTCACTGTAACACCCTGATATACCCCACAACCATCACTGTAACACTCTGATATATCCCACACCCCTCACTGTAACACACTGATATACCCCACACCCCTCACTGTAACACTCTGATATATCCCACACCCCTCACTGTAACACACTGATATACCCCACACCCCTCACTGTAACACTCTGATGTACCCCACACCCCTCAATCTAACACTCTGATATACTCAAAACCCCTCACTCTAACACTCTGATATATCCCACACCACTCAGTGTAACACTCCGATATATCCCACCCCTCTCACTGTAACACTCTGATATATCCCACACCTCTCACTGTAACATATAAATAACCCACACCCCTCACTGTAACACTCTGATATACCCGACACTCCTCACTGTAAAACTCTGATATAACCCACACCCCTCACTGTAACACTCTGATATATCCCACACCGCTCACTGTAACACTCTGATATACGCCACACCCCTCATTGTAACACTCTGATAAACCCCATACCCCTCACTGTAACACTCTGATATATCCCACACCCCTCACTGTAACACTCTGATATATCCCACACCCCTCACTGTAACACTCTGATATACGCCACACCCCTCATTGTAACACTCTGATAAACCCCATACCCCTCACTGTAACACGCTGATATATCCCACTCCCCTCACTGTAACACTCTGATATATCCCACGCCCTTACTGTAACACTCTGATATATCCGACACCCCTCACTGTAACTCTCTGATATATCCCACGCCGTCACTGTAACACTCTGATATACCCCACACCCCTCACTGTAACACTCTGATATATCCCACAGTTGTCACTGTAGCACTCTGATATGCCCCACACCCCTCACTGTAACACTCTGATATACCCCACACCCCTCACTGTAACAATCTGATATACCCCACACCCCTCACTGTCACACTCAGATATACCCCACACCCCTCACTGTAACACTCTGATATACACCACGCCCCTCACTGTAACACTCTGATATACCACACACCCCTACTGTAGCACTGATATAACCTGCACCCCTCACTGTAACACTCTGATATACTCCACAGCCCTCACTGTAACACTCTGATATACCCCACAACCCTCACTGTAACACCCTGATATACCCCACAACCCTCACTGTAACACTCTGATATAACCCACAGCGCTCACTGTAACACTCTGATATATCCCACACCCCTCACTGTAACACTCTGATATACCCCACACCCCTCACTGTAACACTCGGATATACCCCACACCCGTCACTGTGACACCCCGATATACCCCACACCCCTCACTGTAACACTCTGATATATCCCACACCCCTCATTGTAACACACTGATATACCCCACACACCTCACTGTAACACTCTGATGTACCCCACACCCCTCAATCTAACACTCTGATATACTCAACACCCCTCACTGTAACACTCTGATATATCCCACACAACTCAGTGTAACACTCCGATATATCCCACCCCCCTCACTGTAACACTCTGATATATCCCACACCACTCACTGTAACATAGATATAACCCACACCCCTCACTGTAACACTCTGATATACCCGACACTCCTCACTGTAACACTCTGATACATCCCACAACCCTCACTGTAACACTCTGATATACGCCACACCCCTCATTGTAACACTCTGATATACCCCACACCCCTCACTGTAACACTCTGATATATCCCACACCCCTCACTGTAACACTCTGATATACCCCACACCCCTCACTGTAACACTCAGATATACCCCACACCCCTCACTGTAACACTCTGATATATCCCACATCCCTCACTGTAACACTCTGATATACCCCACACCCCTCACTGTAACAAAGATATAACCCACACCCCTCACTGTTACACTCTGATATACCCCACAACCCTCACTGTAACACTCTGATAATCCCCGCACCGCTCACGGTAACATTCTGATATACCCCACACCCCTCACTGTAACAAAGATATAACCCACACCCCTCACTGTAACACTCTGATATACCCCACAACCCTCACTGTAACACTCTGATAATCCCCACACCCCTCACTGTAACACTCTGATATACCCCACACCCCTCACTGTAACACTCTGATATATCCCACACCCCTCACTGTAACACTCTGATATACCCCACACCCCTCACGGTAACACTCTGATATACCCCACTCCCCTCACTGTAACACTCTGATATATCCCACACCCCTCACTGTAACACTCTGATATATCCCACACACCTCACTGTAAAACTCTGATATAGCCCACACCCCTCACTGTAACACTCTGATATAGCCCACAACCCTCGCTGTAACACTCTGATATATCCCACAACCCTCACTGTAACATTCTGATATATCCCACACCCCTCACTGTAACACTCTGATATACCCCACACCCCTCACTGTAACACTCTGATATACCTCACACCCCTCACTGTAACACTCTGATATATCCCACACCCCTCACTGTAACACTCTGATATACCCCACACCCCTCACTGTAACACTCTGATATACCGCACACCCCTCACTGTAACACTCTGATATACCCCACACCCCTCACTGTAACTCTCTGATATACCCCACACCCCTTACTGTCAAACTCTGATATATCCCACACCCCTCACTGTAACACTCTGATATATCCCACACCGCTCACTGTAACACTCTGATATGTCCCACACCCCTCACTGTAACACTCTGATATACCCCAGTCCCCTCACTGAAACACTCTGATATACCCCACGCCCCTCACTGTAACACTCTGATATACTCCACACCCCTCACTGTAACACTCTGATATACCCCACACCCCTCACTGTAACACTCTGATATACCCCAAACCACTCACTGTAACACTCTGATATATCCCACACCCCTCACTGAAACACTCTGATATACCCCACACCCCTCACTGTAACACTCTGATATACTCCACACCCCTCACTGTAACACTCTGATATACCCCATTCCTCTCACTGTAACACTCTGATATATCCCACACACCCCTCACTGTAACACTCTGATATATCCCACACCCCTCACTGTAACACTCTGATATACCCCACACCCCTCACTGTAACATTCTGAGAAATCCCACACTCGTAACTGTAACACTGATATACCCCACACCCCTCACTGCAGCACTCAGATATATCCCACACCCCTCACTGTAACACTCTGATATATCCCAAACCCCTCACTGTAACACTCTGATATATCCAACTTCCCTCACTGTAACACTCTGATATACCCCACACCCCTGACTGTAACACTCTGATATACCCCGCACCCCTCACTGTAACACTCTGATATACCCCGCACCCCTCACTGCAGCACTCTGATATAACCCACACCCCTCACTGTAACACTCTGATATATCCCACACCCCTCACTGTTACACTCTGTTATATCCCACACCCCTCACTGTAACACTCTGATATACCCCACACCCCTCACTGTAACACTCTGATATACCCCACAGCCCTCACTGCAGCACTCTGATATATCCCACACCCCTCACTGTAACACTCTGATATATCCCACACCCCTCACTGTGACACTATGATATACCCCACATCCCTCACTGTAACACTCTGATATACCCCACACCCCTCACTGTAACACTCTGATGTACCCCACACCCCTCACTGTAACACTCTGATATGCCCCACACCCCTCACTGTAACACTCTGATATACCCCACACCCCTCACTGTAACACTCTGATATACCCCACACCACACACTGTAACAGTCGGATATACCCCACACCCCTCACTGTAACACTCTGATATACCCCACACACCTCACTGTAACACTCTGATATACCCCACACCCCTCACTGCAACACTCTGATATACCCCACACCCCTCACTGTAACACTCTGATATACCCCACACCCCTCACTGTAACACTCTGATATACCCCACACCCCTCACTGTAACACTCTGATATACCCCACACCCCTCACTGCAACACTCTGATATACACCACACCCCTCACTGTAACACTCTGATATACCCCACACCCCTCACTGTAACACTCTGAAATACCCCACACCCCTCACAGTAACACTCTGATATATCCCACACCCCTCACTGTAACACTCTGATATATCCCACACCACTCACTGTAACACTCTGATATACCCCACACCCCTCACTGTAACACTCTGATATATCCCACACCCCTCACTGTAACACTTTGATATATCCCACACCCCTCACTGTAACACTCTGATATACACAACACCCCTCACTGTAACACTCTGATATATCCTACACCCCTCACCGTAACACTCTGATATATCCCACACCCCTCACGGCAGCACTCTGATATATCGCACACCCCTCACTCTAACTCTCTGATATATCCCACACCCCTCACTGTAACACTCTGATAAACCCCATACCCCTCATTGTAACACTCTGATATATCCCACACCCCTCACTGTAACACTCTGATATATCCCACACCCCTCACTGTAACACGCTGATATATCCCACACCCCTCACTGTAACACACTGATATATCCCACGCCCTTACTGTAACTCTCTGATATACCCCACACCCCTCACTGTAACTCTCTGATATATCCCACGCCCTCACTGTAACAATCTGATATACCCCACACCCCTCACTGTAACACTCTGATATATCCCACACCCCTCACTGTAACACTCTGATAAACCCCATACCCCTCACTGTAACACTCTGATATATCACACACCCCTCACTGTAACACTCTGATATATCCCACACCCCTCACTGTAACACGCTGATATATCCCACACCCCTCACTGTAACACTCTGATATATCCCACGCCCTTACTGTAACACTCTGATATACCCCACACCCCTCACTGTAACTCTCTGATATATCCCACGCCCTCACTGTAACACTCTGATATACCCCACACCCCTCACTGTAACACTCTGATATATCCCACAGTTGTCACTGTAACACTCTGATATGCCCCACACCCCTCACTGTAACACTCTGATATACCCCACACCCCTCACTGTAACAATCTGATATACCCCACACCCCTCACTGTAACACTCAGATATACCCCACACCCCTCACTGTAACACACTGATATACAGCACGCCCCTCACTGTAACACTCTGATATACCCCACACCCCTACTGTAGCACTGATATAACCTGCACCCATCACTGTAACACTCTGATATACTGCACAGCCCTCACTGTAACACTCTGATATACCCCACAACCCTCACTGTAACACCCTGATATACCCCACAACCATCACTGTAACACTCTGATATATCCCACACCCCTCACTGTAACACACTGATATACCCCACACCCCTCACTGTAACACTCTGATATATCCCACACCCCTCACTGTAACACACTGATATACCCCACACCCCTCACTGTAACACTCTGATGTACCCCACACCCCTCAATCTAACACTCTGATATACTCAAAACCCCTCACTCTAACACTCTGATATATCCCACACCACTCAGTGTAACACTCCGATATATCCCACCCCTCTCACTGTAACACTCTGATATATCCCACACCTCTCACTGTAACATATAAATAACCCACACCCCTCACTGTAACACTCTGATATACCCGACACTCCTCACTGTAAAACTCTGATATAACCCACACCCCTCACTGTAACACTCTGATATATCCCACACCGCTCACTGTAACACTCTGATATACGCCACACCCCTCATTGTAACACTCTGATAAACCCCATACCCCTCACTGTAACACTCTGATATATCCCACACCCCTCACTGTAACACTCTGATATATCCCACACCCCTCACTGTAACACTCTGATATACGCCACACCCCTCATTGTAACACTCTGATAAACCCCATACCCCTCACTGTAACACGCTGATATATCCCACTCCCCTCACTGTAACACTCTGATATATCCCACGCCCTTACTGTAACACTCTGATATATCCGACACCCCTCACTGTAACTCTCTGATATATCCCACGCCGTCACTGTAACACTCTGATATACCCCACACCCCTCACTGTAACACTCTGATATATCCCACAGTTGTCACTGTAGCACTCTGATATGCCCCACACCCCTCACTGTAACACTCTGATATACCCCACACCCCTCACTGTAACAATCTGATATACCCCACACCCCTCACTGTCACACTCAGATATACCCCACACCCCTCACTGTAACACTCTGATATACACCACGCCCCTCACTGTAACACTCTGATATACCACACACCCCTACTGTAGCACTGATATAACCTGCACCCCTCACTGTAACACTCTGATATACTCCACAGCCCTCACTGTAACACTCTGATATACCCCACAACCCTCACTGTAACACCCTGATATACCCCACAACCCTCACAGTAACACTCTGATATAACCCACAGCGCTCACTGTAACACTCTGATATATCCCACACCCCTCACTGTAACACTCTGATATACCCCACACCCCTCACTGTAACACTCGGATATACCCCACACCCCTCACTGTGACACCCCGATATACCCCACACCCCTCACTGTAACACTCTGATATATCCCACACCCCTCATTGTAACACACTGATATACCCCACACACCTCACTGTAACACTCTGATGTACCCCACACCCCTCAATCTAACACTCTGATATACTCAACACCCCTCACTGTAACACTCTGATATATCCCACACAACTCAGTGTAACACTCCGATATATCCCACCCCCCTCACTGTAACACTCTGATATATCCCACACCACTCACTGTAACATAGATATAACCCACACCCCTCACTGTAACACTCTGATATACCCGACACTCCTCACTGTAACACTCTGATACATCCCACAACCCTCACTGTAACACTCTGATATACGCCACACCCCTCATTGTAACACTCTGATATACCCCACACCCCTCACTGTAACACTCTGATATATCCCACACCCCTCACTGTAACACTCTGATATACCCCACACCCCTCACTGTAACACTCAGATATACCCCACACCCCTCACTGTAAAACTCTGATATATCCCACATCCCTCACTGTAACACTCTGATATACCCCACACCCCTCACTGTAACAAAGATATAACCCACACCCCTCACTGTTACACTCTGATATACCCCACAACCCTCACTGTAACACTCTGATAATCCCCGCACCGCTCACGGTAACATTCTGATATACCCCACACCCCTCACTGTAACAAAGATATAACCCACACCCCTCACTGTAACACTCTGATATACCCCACAACCCTCACTGTAACACTCTGATAATCCCCACACCCCTCACTGTAACACTCTGATATACCCCACACCCCTCACTGTAACACTCTGATATATCCCACACCCCTCACTGTAACACTCTGATATACCCCACACCCCTCACGGTAACACTCTGATATACCCCACTCCCCTCACTGTAACACTCTGATATATCCCACACCCCTCACTGTAACACTCTGATATATCCCACACACCTCACTGTAAAACTCTGATATAGCCCACACCCCTCACTGTAACACTCTGATATAGCCCACAACCCTCGCTGTAACACTCTGATATATCCCACAACCCTCACTGTAACATTCTGATATATCCCACACCCCTCACTGTAACACTCTGATATACCCCACACCCCTCACTGTAACACTCTGATATACCTCACACCCCTCACTGTAACACTCTGATATATCCCACACCCCTCACTGTAACACTCTGATATACCCCACACCCCTCACTGTAACACTCTGATATACCGCACACCCCTCACTGTAACACTCTGATATACCCCACACCCCTCACTGTAACTCTCTGATATACCCCACACCCCTTACTGTCAAACTCTGATATATCCCACACCCCTCACTGTAACACTCTGATATATCCCACACCGCTCACTGTAACACTCTGATATGTCCCACACCCCTCACTGTAACACTCTGATATATCCCACACCCCTCACTGTAACACTCTGATATACCCCACACCCCTCACTGAAACACTCTGATATACCCCACGCCCCTCACTGTAACACTCTGATATACCCCAGTCCCCTCACTGAAACACTCTGATATACCCCACGCCCCTCACTGTAACACTCTGATATACTCCACACCCCTCACTGTAACACTCTGATATACCCCACACCCCTCACTGTAACACTCTGATATACCCCAAACCACTCACTGTAACACTCTGATATATCCCACACCCCTCACTGAAACACTCTGATATACCCCACACCCCTCACTGTAACACTCTGATATACTCCACACCCCTCACTGTAACACTCTGATATACCCCATTCCTCTCACTGTAACACTCTGATATATCCCACACACCCCTCACTGTAACACTCTGATATATCCCACACCCCTCACTGTAACACTCTGATATACCCCACACCCCTCACTGTAACACCCTGATATACCCCACACCCCTCACTGTAACATTCTGAGAAATCCCACACTCGTAACTGTAACACTGATATACCCCACACCCCTCACTGCAGCACTCAGATATATCCCACACCCCTCACTGTAACACTCTGATATATCCCAAACCCCTCACTGTAACACTCTGATATATCCAACTTCCCTCACTGTAACACTCTGATATACCCCACACCCCTGACTGTAACACTCTGATATACCCCGCACCCCTCACTGTAACACTCTGATATACCCCGCACCCCTCACTGCAGCACTCTGATATAACCCACACCCCTCACTGTAACACTCTGATATATCCCACACCCCTCACTGTTACACTCTGTTATATCCCACACCCCTCACTGTAACACTCTGATATACCCCACACCCCTCACTGTAACACTCTGATATACCCCACAGCCCTCACTGCAGCACTCTGATATATCCCACACCCCTCACTGTAACACTCTGATATATCCCACACCCCTCACTGTGACACTATGATATACCCCACATCCCTCACTGTAACACTCTGATATACCCCACACCCCTCACTGTAACACTCTGATGTACCCCACACCCCTCACTGTAACACTCTGATATGCCCCACACCCCTCACTGTAACACTCTGATATACCCCACACCCCTCACTGTAACACTCTGATATACCCCACACCACACACTGTAACAGTCGGATATACCCCACACCCCTCACTGTAACACTCTGATATACCCCACACACCTCACTGTAACACTCTGATATACCCCACACCCCTCACTGCAACACTCTGATATACCCCACACCCCTCACTGTAACACTCTGATATACCCCACACCCCTCACTGTAACACTCTGATATACCCCACACCCCTCACTGTAACACTCTGATATACCCCACACCCCTCACTGCAACACTCTGATATACACCACACCCCTCACTGTAACACTCTGATATACCCCACACCCCTCACTGTAACACTCTGAAATACCCCACACCCCTCACAGTAACACTCTGATATATCCCACACCCCTCACTGTAACACTCTGATATATCCCACACCACTCACTGTAACACTCTGATATATCCCACAGCCCTCACTGTAACACTCTGAAATATCCAACACCCCATAATGTAACACTGTGATATATCCCACAGCCCTCACTGTAAAACTCTGATATACCCCACACCCCTCACTGTAACACTCTGATATATCCCACACCCTTCACTGTAACACTCTGATATATCCCACACCCCTCACTGTAACACTCTGATATATCCCACGCACCTCACTGTAACACTCTGATATACCCCACACCCCTCACTGTAACACTCTGATATATCCCACACACCTCACTGTAACACTCTGATATATCCCACAACCCTCAATGTAACACTCTGATATATCCCACAGCCCTCACTGTAACACTCTGATATACCCCACACCCATCACTGTTACAACCTGATATAACCCTCACCCCTCACTGTAACACTCTGATATACCCGACACCCCTCACTGTAACACTCTGATATACCCCTCGCACCTTACTGTAACACTCTGATCTCCCCCTCGCCCCTCACTGTAACACTCTGATATAGCTCTCACCCCTCACTGTAACACTATGATATACCCCACACCCCTCACTGTTGCACTCCGATATATCCCACACACATCACTGTAACACTCTGATATACCCCACACCCCTCACTGTAACACTCTGATATACCCCACACCCCTGACTGTAACACTCTGATATACCCCGCACCCCTCACTGTAACACTCTGATATACCCCGCACCCCTCACTGCAGCACTCTGATATAACCCACACCCCTCACTGTAACACTCTGATATATCCCACACCCCTCACTGTTACACTCTGTTAAATCCCACACCCCTCACTGTAACACTCTGATATACCCCACACCCCTCACTGTAACACTCTGATATACCCCACAGCCCTCACTGCAGCACTCTGATATATCCCACACCCCTCACTGTAACACTCTGATATATCCCACACCCCTCACTGTGACACTATGATATACCCCACATCCCTCACTGTAACACTCTGATATACCCCACACCCCTCACTGTAACACTCTGATGTACCCCACACCCCTCACTGTAACACTCTGATATGCCCCACACCCCTCACTGTAACACTCTGATATACCCCACACCCCTCACTGTAACACTCTGATATACCCCACACCCCTCACTGTAACACTCTGATATACCCCACACACCTCACTGTAACACTCTGATATACCCCACACCCCTCACTGTAACACTCTGATATACCCCACACCCCTCACTGTAACACTCTGATATACCCCACACCCCTCACTGTAACACTCTGATATACCCCACACCCCTCACTGCAACACTCTGATATACACCACACCCCTCACTGTAACACTCTGATATACCCCACACCCCTCACTGTAACACTCTGAAATACCCCACACCCCTCACAGTAACACTCTGATATATCCCACACCCCTCACTGTAACACTCTGATATATCCCACACCACTCACTGTAACATTCTGATATATCCCACAGCCCTCACTGTAACACTCTGAAATATCCAACACCCCATAATGTAACACTGTGATATATCCCACAGCCCTCACTGTAAAACTCTGATATACCCCACACCCCTCACTGTAACACTCTGATATATCCCACACCCTTCACTGTAACACTCTGATATATCCCACACCCCTCACTGTAACACTCTGATATATCCCACGCACCTCACTGTAACACTCTGATATACCCCACACCCCTCACTGTAACACTCTGATATATCCCACACACCTCACTGTAACACTCTGATATATCCCACAACCCTCAATGTAACACTCTGATATATCCCACAGCCCTCACTGTAACACTCTGATATACCCCACACCCATCACTGTTACAACCTGATATAACCCTCACCCCTCACTGTAACACTCTGATATACCCGACACAACCTCACTGTAACACTCTGATATACCCCTCGCACCTTACTGTAACACTCTGATCTCCCCCTCGCCCCTCACTGTAACACTCTGATATAGCTCTCACCCCTCACTGTAACACTATGATATACCCCACACCCCTCACTGTTGCACTCCGATATATCCCACACACATCACTGTAACACTCTGATATACCCCACACCCCTCACTGTAACACTCTGATATATCCCACACCCCTCACTGTAACACTCTGATATATCCCACAGCCTCACTGTAACACTCTGATATACCCCACACCCCTCACTGTAACACTCTGATATACCCCACACCCCTCACTGTGACATTCTGATATACCCCACACCCCTCACTGTACCATTCTGATATACCCCACACCGCTCACTGTAACACTCTGATTTACCCCACACCCCTCTCTTTAACACTCTGATATACCCTGCACCCCACACTGTAACACTCTGATATACCCCACACCCCTCACTGTAACACTCTGATATACCCCACACCCCTCACTGTAACAGTCGGATATACCCCACACCCCTCACTGCAACACTCTGATATACCCCACACCCCTCACTGTAACACTCTGATATACCCCACACCCCTCATTGTAAGACTCTGATATACCCCACTCCCCTCACTGTAACACTCTGATATACCCCACACCTCTCACTGTAACACTCTGATATACCCCACACCCCTCACAGTAACACTCTGATATATCCCCAACCCCTCACTGTAACACTCTGATATATCCCACACCCTTCACTGTAACAATCTGATATATCCCACAGCCCTCACTGTAACACTCTGATATATCCCACAGCCCTCACTGTAACACTCTGATATACCCCACACACATCACTGTTACACCCTGATATACCCCACACCCCTCACTGTAACACACTGATATACACCTCGCCCCTCACTGTAACACTCTGATATACCCCTCGCCCCTCACTTTAACACTCTGATATAGCTCTCACCCCTCACTGTAACACTATGATATAACCCTCACCCCTCAATGTCACACTCCGATATATCCCACACACCTCACTGTAACACTCTGATATACCCCAAACCCCTCACTGTAACACTCTGATATACCCCACACACATCACTGTTACACCCTGATATACCCCACACCCCTCACTGTAACACTCTGATATACACCTCGCCCCTCACTGTAACACTCTGATATACCCCTCGCACCTCACTTTAACACTCTGATATAGCTCTCACCCCTCACTGTAACACTATGATATAACCCTCACCCCTCACTGTAACACTCTGATATATCCCACACCCCTCACTGTAACACTCTGATATACCCCACATCCCTCACTGTAACACTCTGATATATCCCACACCCCTCACTGTAACTCTCTGATATATCCCACACCCGCACTGTAACACTCTCATATACCCCACACCCCTCACTGTAACACTCTGATATACCACACACCCCTCACTGTAACACTCCGATATATCCCACACCCCTCACTGTAACAATCTGATAAACCCAACACCCCTCACTGTAACACTCTGATATACCCCACACCCCTCACTGTAACACTCTGATATACCCCACACCCGTCACTGTAACACTCTGATATACCACACAGCCCTCACTGTAACACTCTGATATACCCCACACCCCTCACTGTAACACTCTGATATACCACACACCCCTCACTGTAACACTCTGATATATCCAACACCCCTCACTGTAACACTCTGATATACCCCACACCGCTCACTGTAACACTCTGATATATCCCACACTCGTCACTGTAACACTCTGATATATCCCACACCCCTCACTGTAACACTCAGATATACCCCACACACCTCACTGTAATACTCTGATATATCCCACTTTCCTCACTGTAACACTCTGATATATCCCACACCCCTCACTGTAACAATCTGATATACCCCACACCCCTCACTGTAACACTCTGATATACTCCACACCACTCACTGTAACACTCTGATATATCCAACACACCTCACTGTTACACTCTGATATATACCACACCCCTCACTGTAACACCCTGATATACCCCACACCCCTCACTGTAACACTCTGATATACCCCACACCCCTAACTGTAACTCTCGGATATACACCACACCACTCACAGTAACACTCTGATATACCCCACACCCCTCACTGTAACACACTGATATAACCCACACCCCTCACTGTTACACTCTGATATACCCCACACCCCTCACTGTAACACTCTGATATACCCCACAACCCTCACTGTAACACTCTGTTATACCCCACACCACTTCTGTAGCACTGATATACGCTGCACCCCTCACTGTAACACTCTGATATATCCCACAGCCATCACTGTAACACTCTGATATACCCCACACCCCTCACTGTAACACCCTGATATACCCCACACCCCTCACAGTACCACTCTGATATAACCCACACCCCTGACTGGAACACTCTGATATATCCCACACCCCTCACTGTAACACTCTGATATACCCCACACCCCTCACTGTAACACTCTGATATACCCCACACCCCTCACTGTAACACCCCGATACACCCCACACCCCTCACTCTAACACTCTGATATTCCCCACACCCCTCACTGTAACACTCCGATATATCCCACCCCCCTCACTGTAACACTCTCATATATCCCACAACCCTCACTGTAACACTCTGATATATCCCACAATCATCACTCTAACACTCTGATATACACCACACCACTCACTGTAACACTCTGATGTACCACACAACCATCAATCTAACACTCTGATATACTCAACACCCCTCACTCTAACACTCTGATATATCCCACACCACTCAGTATAACACTCCGATATATCCCACCCCCCTCACTGTAACACTCTGATATATCCCACACCCGTCACTGTAACATAGATATAACCCACACCCCTCACTGTAACACTCTGATATACCCCACACTCCTCACTGTAACACTCTGATATAACCCACACCCCTCACTGTAAAACTCTGATATATCCCACACCCCTCACTGTAACACTCTGATATACACCACACCCCTCACTGTAACACTCTGATATACCCCACACCCCTCACTGTAACACTCTGATATATCCCAAACCCCTCACTGAAACAGTCTGATATACCCCACACCCCTCACTGTAACACTCTGATATACACCACACCCCTCACTGAAACACTCTGATATATCACACATCCCTCACTGTAACACTCTGATATACCCCACACCCCTCACTGTAACAAAGATTTAACCCACACCCCTCACTGTAACACTCTGATATACCCCACACCCATCACTGTAACACTCTGATATACCACACACCCCTCACTGTAACACTCTGATATATCCCACACCCCTCACTGTAGCACTCTGATATACCCCACACCCCTCACGGTAACACTCTGATATACCCCACACCCCTCACTGTAACACTCTGATATACCCCACACCCCTTACTGTCAAACTCTGATATATCCCACACCCCTCACTGTAACACTCTGATGTATCCCACACCCCTCACTGTAACAATCTGATAAATCCCACACCCCTCACTGTAACACTCTGATATACCCCACACACATCACTGTTACACCCTGATATACCCCACACCCCTCACTGTAACACACTGATATACACCTCGCCCCTCACTGTAACACTCTGATATATCCCACACCCCTCACTGTAACTCTCTGATATATCCCACACCCGCACTGTAACACTCTCATATACCCCACACCCCTCACTGTAACACTCTGATATACCACACACCCCTCACTGTAACACTCCGATATATCCCACACCCCTCACTGTAACAATCTGATAAACCCAACACCCCTCACTGTAACACTCTGATATACCCCACACCCCTCACTGTAACACTCTGATATACCCCACACCCGTCACTGTAACACTCTGATATACCACACAGCCCTCACTGTAACACTCTGATATACCCCACACCCCTCACTGTAACACTCTGATATACCACACACCCCTCACTGTAACACTCTGATATATCCAACACCCCTCACTGTAACACTCTGATATACCCCACACCGCTCACTGTAACACTCTGATATATCCCACACTCGTCACTGTAACACTCTGATATATCCCACACCCCTCACTGTAACACTCAGATATACCCCACACACCTCACTGTAATACTCTGATATATCCCACTTTCCTCACTGTAACACTCTGATATATCCCACACCCCTCACTGTAACAATCTGATATACCCCACACCCCTCACTGTAACACTCTGATATACTCCACACCACTCACTGTAACACTCTGATATATCCAACACACCTCACTGTTACACTCTGATATATACCACACCCCTCACTGTAACACCCTGATATACCCCACACCCCTCACTGTAACACTCTGATATACCCCACACCCCTAACTGTAACTCTCGGATATACACCACACCACTCACAGTAACACTCTGATATACCCCACACCCCTCACTGTAACACACTGATATAACCCACACCCCTCACTGTTACACTCTGATATACCCCACACCCCTCACTGTAACACTCTGATATACCCCACAACCCTCACTGTAACACTCTGTTATACCCCACACCACTTCTGTAGCACTGATATACGCTGCACCCCTCACTGTAACACTCTGATATATATCCCACAGCCATCACTGTAACACTCTGATATACCCCACACCCCTCACTGTAACACCCTGATATACCCCACACCCCTCACAGTACCACTCTGATATAACCCACACCCCTGACTGGAACACTCTGATATATCCCACACCCCTCACTGTAACACTCTGATATACCCCACACCCCTCACTGTAACACTCTGATATACCCCACACCCCTCACTGTAACACCCCGATACACCCCACACCCCTCACTCTAACACTCTGATATTCCCCACACCCCTCACTGTAACACTCCGATATATCCCACCCCCCTCACTGTAACACTCTCATATATCCCACAACCCTCACTGTAACACTCTGATATATCCCACAATCATCACTCTAACACTCTGATATACACCACACCACTCACTGTAACACTCTGATGTACCACACAACCATCAATCTAACACTCTGATATACTCAACACCCCTCACTCTAACACTCTGATATATCCCACACCACTCAGTATAACACTCCGATATATCCCACCCCCCTCACTGTAACACTCTGATATATCCCACACCCGTCACTGTAACATAGATATAACCCACACCCCTCACTGTAACACTCTGATATACCCCACACTCCTCACTGTAACACTCTGATATAACCCACACCCCTCACTGTAAAACTCTGATATATCCCACACCCCTCACTGTAACACTCTGATATACACCACACCCCTCACTGTAACACTCTGATATACCCCACACCCCTCACTGTAACACTCTGATATATCCCAAACCCCTCACTGTAACAGTCTGATATACCCCACACCCCTCACTGTAACACTCTGATATACACCACACCCCTCACTGAAACACTCTGATATATCACACATCCCTCACTGTAACACTCTGATATACCCCACACCCCTCACTGTAACAAAGATTTAACCCACACCCCTCACTGTAACACTCTGATATACCCCACACCCATCACTGTAACACTCTGATATACCACACACCCCTCACTGTAACACTCTGATATATCCCACACCCCTCACTGTAGCACTCTGATATACCCCACACCCCTCACGGTAACACTCTGATATACCCCACACCCCTCACTGTAACACTCTGATATACCCCACACCCCTTACTGTCAAACTCTGATATATCCCACACCCCTCACTGTAACACTCTGATGTATCCCACACCCCTCACTGTAACAATCTGATAAATCCCACACCCCTCACTGTAACACTCTGATATACCCCACACACATCACTGTTACACCCTGATATACCCCACACCCCTCACTGTAACACACTGATATACACCTCGCCCCTCACTGTAACACTCTGATATAGCTCTCACCCCTCACTGTAACACTATGATATAACCCTCACCCCTCAATGTCACACTCCGATATATCCCACACACCTCACTGTAACACTCTGATATACCCCACACCCCTCACTGTAATACTCTGATATACCCCACACACATCACTGTTACACCCTGATATACCCCACACCCCTCACTGTAACACTCTGATATACACCTCGCCCCTCACTGTAACACTCTGATATACCCCTCGCACCTCACTTTAACACTCTGATATAGCTCTCACCCCTCACTGTAACACTATGATATAACCCTCACCCCTCACTGTAACACTCTGATATATCCCACACCCCTCACTGTAACACTCTGATATACCCCACATCCCTCACTGTAACACTCTGATATATCCCACACCCCTCACTGTAACTCTCTGATATATCCCACACCCGCACTGTAACACTCTCATATACCCCACACCCCTCACTGTAACACTCTGATATACCACACACCCCTCACTGTAACACTCCGATATATCCCACACCCCTCACTGTAACAATCTGATAAACCCAACACCCCTCACTGTAACACTCTGATATACCCCACTCCCCTCACTGTAACACTCTGATATACCCCACACCCGTCACTGTAACACTCTGATATACCACACAGCCCTCACTGTAACACTCTGATATACCCCACACCCCTCACTGTAACACTCTGATATACCACACACCCCTCACTGTAACACTCTGATATATCCAACACCCCTCACTGTAACACTCTGATATACCCCACACCGCTCACTGTAACACTCTGATATATCCCACACTCGTCACTGTAACACTCTGATATATCCCACACCCCTCACTGTAACACTCAGATATACCCCACACACCTCACTGTAATACTCTGATATATCCCACTTTCCTCACTGTAACACTCTGATATATCCCACACCCCTCACTGTAACAATCTGATATACCCCACACCCCTCACTGTAACACTCTGATATACTCCACACCACTCACTGTAACACTCTGATATATCCAACACACCTCACTGTTACACTCTGATATATACCACACCCCTCACTGTAACACCCTGATATACCCCACACCCCTCACTGTAACACTCTGATATACCCCACACCCCTAACTGTAACTCTCGGATATACACCACACCACTCACAGTAACACTCTGATATACCCCACACCCCTCACTGTAACACACTGATATAACCCACACCCCTCACTGTTACACTCTGATATACCCCACACCCCTCACTGTAACACTCTGATATACCCCACAACCCTCACTGTAACACTCTGTTATACCCCACACCACTTCTGTAGCACTGATATACGCTGCACCCCTCACTGTAACACTCTGATATATCCCACAGCCATCACTGTAACACTCTGATATACCCCACACCCCTCACTGTAACACCCTGATATACCCCACACCCCTCACAGTACCACTCTGATATAACCCACACCCCTGACTGGAACACTCTGATATATCCCACACCCCTCACTGTAACACTCTGATATACCCCACACCCCTCACTGTAACACTCTGATATACCCCACACCCCTCACTGTAACACCCCGATACACCCCACACCCCTCACTCTAACACTCTGATATTCCCCACACCCCTCACTGTAACACTCCGATATATCCCACCCCCCTCACTGTAACACTCTCATATATCCCACAACCCTCACTGTAACACTCTGATATATCCCACAATCATCACTCTAACACTCTGATATACACCACACCACTCACTGTAACACTCTGATGTACCACACAACCATCAATCTAACACTCTGATATACTCAACACCCCTCACTCTAACACTCTGATATATCCCACACCACTCAGTATAACACTCCGATATATCCCACCCCCCTCACTGTAACACTCTGATATATCCCACACCCGTCACTGTAACATAGATATAACCCACACCCCTCACTGTAACACTCTGATATACCCCACACTCCTCACTGTAACACTCTGATATAACCCACACCCCTCACTGTAAAACTCTGATATATCCCACACCCCTCACTGTAACACTCTGATATACACCACACCCCTCACTGTAACACTCTGATATACCCCACACCCCTCACTGTAACACTCTGATATATCCCAAACCCCTCACTGTAACAGTCTGATATACCCCACACCCCTCACTGTAACACTCTGATATACACCACACCCCTCACTGAAACACTCTGATATATCACACATCCCTCACTGTAACACTCTGATATACCCCACACCCCTCACTGTAACAAAGATTTAACCCACACCCCTCACTGTAACACTCTGATATACCCCACACCCATCACTGTAACACTCTGATATACCACACACCCCTCACTGTAACACTCTGATATATCCCACACCCCTCACTGTAGCACTCTGATATACCCCACACCCCTCACGGTAACACTCTGATATACCCCACACCCCTCACTGTAACACTCTGATATACCCCACACCCCTTACTGTCAAACTCTGATATATCCCACACCCCTCACTGTAACACTCTGATGTATCCCACACCCCTCACTGTAACAATCTGATAAATCCCACACCCCTCACTGTAACACTCTGATATACCCCAGTCCCCTCACTGAAACACTCTGATATACCCCTCACCCCTCACTGTAACACTCTGATATATCCCACACCACTCACTGTAACACTCTGATATATCCCACACCCCTCACTGTAACTCTCTGATATATCCCACACCCGCACTGTAACACTCTCATATACCCCACACCCCTCACTGTAACACTCTGATATACCACACACCCCTCACTGTAACACTCCGATATATCCCACACCCCTCACTGTAACAATCTGATAAACCCAACACCCCTCACTGTAACACTCTGATATACCCCACACCCCTCACTGTAACACTCTGATATACCCCACACCCGTCACTGTAACACTCTGATATACCACACAGCCCTCACTGTAACACTCTGATATACCCCACACCCCTCACTGTAACACTCTGATATACCACACACCCCTCACTGTAACACTCTGATATATCCAACACCCCTCACTGTAACACTCTGATATACCCCACACCGCTCACTGTAACACTCTGATATATCCCACACTCGTCACTGTAACACTCTGATATATCCCACACCCCTCACTGTAACACTCAGATATACCCCACACACCTCACTGTAATACTCTGATATATCCCACTTTCCTCACTGTAACACTCTGATATATCCCACACCCCTCACTGTAACAATCTGATATACCCCACACCCCTCACTGTAACACTCTGATATACTCCACACCACTCACTGTAACACTCTGATATATCCAACACACCTCACTGTTACACTCTGATATATACCACACCCCTAACTGTAACTCTCGGATATACACCACACCACTCACAGTAACACTCTGATATACCCCACACCCCTCACTGTAACACACTGATATAACCCACACCCCTCACTGTTACACTCTGATATACCCCACACCCCTCACTGTAACACTCTGATATACCCCACAACCCTCACTGTAACACTCTGTTATACCCCACACCACTTCTGTAGCACTGATATACGCTGCACCCCTCACTGTAACACTCTGATATATCCCACAGCCATCACTGTAACACTCTGATATACCCCACACCCCTCACTGTAACACCCTGATATACCCCACACCCCTCACAGTACCACGCTGATATAACCCACACCCCTGACTGGAACACTCTGATATATCCCACACCCCTCACTGTAACACTCTGATATACCCCACACCCCTCACTGTAACACTCTGATATACCCCACACCCCTCACTGTAACACCCCGATACACCCCACACCCCTCACTCTAACACTCTGATATTCCCCACACCCCTCACTGTAACACTCCGATATATCCCACCCCCCTCACTGTAACACTCTCATATATCCCACAACCCTCACTGTAACACTCTGATATATCCCACAATCATCACTCTAACACTCTGATATACACCACACCACTCACTGTAACACTCTGATGTACCACACACCCATCAATCTAACACTCTGATATACTCAACACCCCTCACTCTAACACTCTGATATATCCCACACCACTCAGTATAACACTCCGATATATCCCACCCCCCTCACTGTAACACTCTGATATATCCCACACCCCTCACTGTAACATAGATATAACCCACACCCCTCACTGTAACACTCTGATATACCCCACACTCCTCACTGTAACACTCTGATATAACCCACACCCCTCACTGTAAAACTCTGATATATCCCACACCCCTCACTGTAACACTCTGATATACACCACACCCCTCACTGTAACACTCTGATATACCCCACACCCCTCACTGTAACACTCTGATATATCCCAAACCCCTCACTGTAACAGTCTGATATACCCCACACCCCTCACTGTAACACTCTGATATACACCACACCCCTCACTGAAACACTCTGATATATCACACATCCCTCACTGTAACACTCTGATATACCCCACACCCCTCACTGTAACAAAGATTTAACCCACACCCCTCACTGTAACACTCTGATATACCCCACACCCATCACTGTAACACTCTGATATACCACACACCCCTCACTGTAACACTCTGATATATCCCACACCCCTCACTGTAGCACTCTGATATACCCCACACCCCTCACGGTAACACTCTGATATACCCCACACCCCTCACTGTAACACTCTGATATACCCCACACCCCTTACTGTCAAACTCTGATATATCCCACACCCCTCACTGTAACACTCTGATGTATCCCACACCCCTCACTGTAACAATCTGATAAATCCCACACCCCTCACTGTAACACTCTGATATACCCCAGTCCCCTCACTGAAACACTCTGATATACCCCTCACCCCTCACTGTAACACTCTGATATATCCCACACCACTCACTGTAACACTCTGATACACCCCACACCCCTCACTGTAACACTCTGATATACCCCAAACCCCTCACTGTAACACTCTGATATATCCCACACCCCTCACTGAAACACTCTGATATACCCCACACCCCTCACTGTAACACTCTGATATATCCCACACCCCTCACTGTAACACTCTGTAATGTCCAACACCCCTCACTGCAACACTCTGATATACCCCACACCCCTCACTGTAACATTCTGATATACCCCACACCCCTCACTGTAACACTGATATACCCCACACCCCTCACTGTAACACTCTGATATACCCCACACCCCTCACTGTAACACTGATATACCCCACACCCCTCACTGTAACACTCTGATATACACCACACCCCTCACTGCAGCACTCTGATATATCCCACACCCCTCACTGCAGCAATCTGATATATCCCACAACCGTCACAGTTACACTCTGTTATATCCCACACCCCTCACTGTAACACTCTGATATACCCCACACCCCTCACTGTAACACTCTTATATACCCCACACCCCTCACTGCAGAACTCTGATATATCCCACACACCTCACTGTTACACTCTGATATATACCACACCCCTCACTGTAACACCCTGATATACCCCACACCCCTCACTGTAACACTCTGATATACCCCACACCCCTAACTGTAACTCTCGGATATACACCACACCACTCACAGTAACACTCTGATATACCCCACACCCCTCACTGTAACACACTGATATAACCCACACCCCTCACTGTTACACTCTGATATACCCCACACCCCTCACTGTAACACTCTGATATACCCCACAACCCTCACTGTAACACTCTGTTATACCCCACACCACTTCTGTAGCACTGATATACGCTGCACCCCTCACTGTAACACTCTGATATATCCCACAGCCATCACTGTAACACTCTGATATACCCCACACCCCTCACTGTAACACCCTGATATACCCCACACCCCTCACAGTACCACTCTGATATAACCCACACCCCTGACTGGAACACTCTGATATATCCCACACCCCTCACTGTAACACTCTGATATACCCCACACCCCTCACTGTAACACTCTGATATACCCCACACCCCTCACTGTAACACCCCGATACACCCCACACCCCTCACTCTAACACTCTGATATTCCCCACACCCCTCACTGTAACACTCCGATATATCCCACCCCCCTCACTGTAACACTCTCATATATCCCACAACCCTCACTGTAACACTCTGATATATCCCACAATCATCACTCTAACACTCTGATATACACCACACCACTCACTGTAACACTCTGATGTACCACACACCCATCAATCTAACACTCTGATATACTCAACACCCCTCACTCTAACACTCTGATATATCCCACACCACTCAGTATAACACTCCGATATATCCCACCCCCCTCACTGTAACACTCTGATATATCCCACACCCGTCACTGTAACATAGATATAACCCACACCCCTCACTGTAACACTCTGATATACCCCACACTCCTCACTGTAACACTCTGATATAACCCACACCCCTCACTGTAAAACTCTGATATATCCCACACCCCTCACTGTAACACTCAGATATACACCACACCCCTCACTGTAACACTCTGATATACCCCACACCCCTCACTGTAACACTCTGATATATCCCAAACCCCTCACTGTAACAGTCTGATATACCCCACACCCCTCACTGTAACACTCTGATATACACCACACCCCTCACTGAAACACTCTGATATATCACACATCCCTCACTGTAACACTCTGATATACCCCACACCCCTCACTGTAACAAAGATTTAACCCACACCCCTCACTGTAACACTCTGATATACCCCACACCCATCACTGTAACACTCTGATATACCACACACCCCTCACTGTAACACTCTGATATATCCCACACCCCTCACTGTAGCACTCTGATATACCCCACACCCCTCACGGTAACACTCTGATATACCCCACACCCCTCACTGTAACACTCTGATATACCCCACACCCCTTACTGTCAAACTCTGATATATCCCACACCCCTCACTGTAACACTCTGATGTATCCCACACCCCTCACTGTAACAATCTGATAAATCCCACACCCCTCACTGTAACACTCTGATATACCCCAGTCCCCTCACTGAAACACTCTGATATACCCCTCACCCCTCACTGTAACACTCTGATATATCCCACACCACTCACTGTAACACTCTGATATATCCCACACCCCTCACTGTAACTCTCTGATATATCCCACACCCGCACTGTAACACTCTCATATACCCCACACCCCTCACTGTAACACTCTGATATACCACACACCCCTCACTGTAACACTCCGATATATCCCACACCCCTCACTGTAACAATCTGATAAACCCAACACCCCTCACTGTAACACTCTGATATACCCCACACCCCTCACTGTAACACTCTGATATACCCCACACCCGTCACTGTAACACTCTGATATACCACACAGCCCTCACTGTAACACTCTGATATACCCCACACCCCTCACTGTAACACTCTGATATACCACACACCCCTCACTGTAACACTCTGATATATCCAACACCCCTCACTGTAACACTCTGATATACCCCACACCGCTCACTGTAACACTCTGATATATCCCACACTCGTCACTGTAACACTCTGATATATCCCACACCCCTCACTGTAACACTCAGATATACCCCACACACCTCACTGTAATACTCTGATATATCCCACTTTCCTCACTGTAACACTCTGATATATCCCACACCCCTCACTGTAACAATCTGATATACCCCACACCCCTCACTGTAACACTCTGATATACTCCACACCACTCACTGTAACACTCTGATATATCCAACACACCTCACTGTTACACTCTGATATATACCACACCCCTAACTGTAACTCTCGGATATACACCACACCACTCACAGTAACACTCTGATATACCCCACACCCCTCACTGTAACACACTGATATAACCCACACCCCTCACTGTTACACTCTGATATACCCCACACCCCTCACTGTAACACTCTGATATACCCCACAACCCTCACTGTAACACTCTGTTATACCCCACACCACTTCTGTAGCACTGATATACGCTGCACCCCTCACTGTAACACTCTGATATATCCCACAGCCATCACTGTAACACTCTGATATACCCCACACCCCTCACTGTAACACCCTGATATACCCCACACCCCTCACAGTACCACGCTGATATAACCCACACCCCTGACTGGAACACTCTGATATATCCCACACCCCTCACTGTAACACTCTGATATACCCCACACCCCTCACTGTAACACTCTGATATACCCCACACCGCTCACTGTAACACCCCGATACACCCCACACCCCTCACTCTAACACTCTGATATTCCCCACACCCCTCACTGTAACACTCCGATATATCCCACCCCCCTCACTGTAACACTCTCATATATCCCACAACCCTCACTGTAACACTCTGATATATCCCACAATCATCACTCTAACACTCTGATATACACCACACCACTCACTGTAACACTCTGATGTACCACACACCCATCAATCTAACACTCTGATATACTCAACACCCCTCACTCTAACACTCTGATATATCCCACACCACTCAGTATAACACTCCGATATATCCCACCCCCCTCACTGTAACACTCTGATATATCCCACACCCCTCACTGTAACATAGATATAACCCACACCCCTCACTGTAACACTCTGATATACCCCACACTCCTCACTGTAACACTCTGATATAACCCACACCCCTCACTGTAAAACTCTGATATATCCCACACCCCTCACTGTAACACTCTGATATACACCACACCCCTCACTGTAACACTCTGATATACCCCACACCCCTCACTGTAACACTCTGATATATCCCAAACCCCTCACTGTAACAGTCTGATATACCCCACACCCCTCACTGTAACACTCTGATATACACCACACCCCTCACTGAAACACTCTGATATATCACACATCCCTCACTGTAACACTCTGATATACCCCACACCCCTCACTGTAACAAAGATTTAACCCACACCCCTCACTGTAACACTCTGATATACCCCACACCCATCACTGTAACACTCTGATATACCACACACCCCTCACTGTAACACTCTGATATATCCCACACCCCTCACTGTAGCACTCTGATATACCCCACACCCCTCACGGTAACACTCTGATATACCCCACACCCCTCACTGTAACACTCTGATATACCCCACACCCCTTACTGTCAAACTCTGATATATCCCACACCCCTCACTGTAACACTCTGATGTATCCCACACCCCTCACTGTAACAATCTGATAAATCCCACACCCCTCACTGTAACACTCTGATATACCCCAGTCCCCTCACTGAAACACTCTGATATACCCCTCACCCCTCACTGTAACACTCTGATATATCCCACACCACTCACTGTAACACTCTGATACACCCCACACCCCTCACTGTAACACTCTGATATACCCCAAACCCCTCACTGTAACACTCTGATATATCCCACACCCCTCACTGAAACACTCTGATATACCCCACACCCCTCACTGTAACACTCTGATATATCCCACACCCCTCACTGTAACACTCTGTAATGTCCAACACCCCTCACTGCAACACTCTGATATACCCCACACCCCTCACTGTAACATTCTGATATACCCCACACCCCTCACTGTAACACTGATATACCCCACACCCCTCACTGTAACACTCTGATATACCCCACACCCCTCACTGTAACACTGATATACCCCACACCCCTCACTGTAACACTCTGATATACCCCACACCCCTCACTGCAGCACTCTGATATATCCCACACCCCTCACTGCAGCAATCTGATATATCCCACACCCGTCACAGTTACACTCTGTTATATCCCACACCCCTCACTGTAACACTCTGATATACCCCACACCCCTCACTGTAACACTCTTATATACCCCACACCCCTCACTGCAGAACTCTGATATATCCCACACCCCTCACTGTAACACTCTGATATATCCCACACCACTCACTGTAACACTCTGATATATCCCAGACCCATCACTGTGACACTCTGATATACCCCACACCCCTCACTGTAACATTCTGATATACCCCACACCCCTCACTGTAACACTCTGATATACCCCACACCCCTCACTGTAACACTCTGATATACCCCACACCCCTCACTGTAATACTCTGATATACCCCACACCCCTCACTGTAACACTCTGATATACCCCACACCCCTCACTGTAACACTCTGATATACCCCACACCCCTCACAGTAACACTCTGATATACCCCACACCCCTCACTGTAACACTCTGATATACCCCACACCCCTCACAGTAACACTCTGATATATCCCACAGCCCTCACTGTAACACTCTGAAATATCCACACCCCATAATGTAACACTCTGATATACCCCACAGCCCACACTGTAACACTCTGATATACCCCACACCCCTCACTGTAACACTCTGATATACCCCACACCCCTCACTGTAACAACCTGATATACCCCACACCCCTCACTGTAACACTCTGATATACCCCACACATTTCACTGTAACACTCTGATATACCCCACACCCCTCACTGCAACACTCTGATATAACCCACACCCCTCACTGTAACACTCTGATATACCCCACACCCCTCACAGTAACACTCTGATATATCCCACACCCCACACTGTAACACTCTGATATATCCCACACCCCTCACTGTAAAACTCTGATATATCCCACAGCCCTCACTGTATCACTCTGAAATATACAACACCCCATAATGTAACACTCTGATATACCCCACACCCCACACTGTAACACTCTGATATACCCCACACCCCTCACTGTAACACTCTGATATACCCCACACCCCTCACTGTAACACTCTGATATACCCCACACCCCACACTGTAACAGTCGTATATACCCCACACCCCTCACTGTAACACTCTGATATACCCCACACACCTCACTGTAACACTCTGATATACCCCACACCCCTCACTGCAACACTCTGATATACCCCATACCCCTCACTGAAACACTCTGATATACCCCACACCCCTCACCGTAACACTCTGATATACCCCACACCCCTCACTGTAACACTCTGATATACCCCACACCCCTCACTGTAACACTCTGATATACCCCACACCCCTCACTGTAACACTCTGATATACCCAAACCCCTCACTGTAACACTCTGATATACACCACACCCCTCACAGTAACACTCTGATATATCCCACACCCCTCACTGTAACACTCTGATATATCCCACATCCCTCACTGTAACACTCTGATATATCCCACAGCCCTCACTGTAACACTCTGAAATATCCCACACCCCATAATGTAACACTCTGATATATCCCACAGCCCTCACTGTAACACTCTGATATACCCCACACCCCTCACTGTAACACTCTGATATATCCCACACCCTTCACTGTAACACTCTGATATATCCCACACCCTTCACTGTAACACTCTGATATATCCCACACACCTCACTGTAACACTCTGATATATCCCACATCCCTCAATGTAACAGTCTTATATATCCCACAGCCCTCACTGTAACACTCTGATATACCCCACACCCATCACTGTTACACCCTGATAAACCGCTCACCCCTCGCTGTAACACTCTGATATACCCCACACCCCTCACTGTAACACTCTGATATAACCCTCGCACCTTACTGTAACACTCTGATCTCCCCCTCGCCCCTCACTGTAACACTCTGATATAGCTCTCACTCCTCACTGTAACACTATGATATACCCCACACCCCTCACTGTTACACTCCGATATATCCCACACACATCACTGTAACACTCTGATATACCCCACACCCCTCACTGTAACACTCTGATATATCCCGCACCCCTCAATGTAACACTCTGATATACCCCACACCCCTCACTGTAACAATCTGATATACCCGAAACCCCTCACTGTAACACTCTGATATATCCCACACCCCTCACTGTAACACTCTGATATATCCCACACCCCTCACTGTAACACTCTGATATATCCCACACCCCTCACAGTAACACTCTGATATCTCCCACACCCTTCACTGTAACACTCTGATATATCCCACACCCCTCACTGTAACACTCTGATATATCCCACAGCCTTCACTGTAACATTCTGATATACCCCACACCCCTCACTGTAACACTCTGATATACCCAACACCCCTCTATTTAACACTCTGATATACCCCGCACCCCACACTGTAACACTCTGATATACCCCACACCCCTCACTGTAACACTCTGATATACCCCACACACCTCACTGTAACAGTCGGATATACCCCACACCCTCACTGTAACACTCAGATATACCCCACACCGCTCACTGTAACACTCTGATATACCCCACAACCCTCACTGCAACACTCTGATATACCCCACACCCCTCACTGTAAGACTCTGATATACCCCACATCCCTCATTTTAAGACTCTGATATACCCCACTCCCCTCTCTGTAACACTCTGATATACCCCACACCCCTCACTGTAACACTCTGATATACCCCACACCCCTCACAGTAACACTCTGATATATCCCCAACCCCTCACTGTAACACTCTGATATATCCCACACTCTTCACTGTAACAGTCCGATATATCCCACAGGGCTCACTGTAACACTCTGATATATCCCACAGCCCTCACTGTAACACTCCGATATACCCCACACCCATCACTGTTACACCCTGATATACCCCACACCCCTCACTGTAACACTCAGATATACCCCTCGCCCCTCACTGTAACACTCTGATATACCCCTCGCCCCTCACTGTATCACTCTGATATAGCTCTCACCCCTCACAGTAACACTATGATATACCCCTCACCCCTCAAAGTAACACTCCGATATATCCCACACACCTCACTGTAACACTCTGATATACCCCACACCCCTCACTGTAACACTCTGATATATCCCACACCCCTCACTGTAACACTCTGATATACCCCACACCCCTCACTGTAACTCTCTGATATACCCCACATCCCTTACTGTCAAACTCTGATATATCCCACACCCCTCACTGTAACACTCTGATATATCCCACACCCCTCACTGTAACACTCAGATATACCCCAGTCCCCTCACTGAAACACTCTGATATACCCCACACCCCTCACTGTAACACTCTGATATACCCCACACCCCTCACTGTAACACTCAGATATACCCCAGTCCCCTCACTGAAACACTCTGATATACCCCACACACCTCACTGTAACACTCTGATATACCCCACACCCCTCACTGTAACACTCTGATATACCCCACACCCCTCACTATAACACTCTGATATACCCCAAACCCCTCACTGTAACACTCTGAGAAATCCCACACTCGTAACTGTAACACTGATATACCCCACACCCCTCACTGTAACACTCTGATATATCCCACACCCCTCACTGTAACTCTCTGATATACCCCACATCCCTTACTGTCAAACTCTGATATATCACACACCCCTCACTGTAACACTCTGATATATCCCACACCCCTCAATGTAACACTCTGATATATCCCACACCCCTCACTGTAACACTCTGATAAATCCCACACCCCTCACTGTGACACTCAGATATACCCCAGTCCCCTCACTGAAACACTCTGATATACCCCACAGCCCTCACTGTAACACTCTGATATACCCCACACCCCTCACTGTAACACTCTGAGAAATCCCACACTCGTAACTGTAACACTGATATACCCCACACCCCTCACTGTAACACTATGATATATCCCACACCCCTCTCTATAACACTCTGATATATCCCACAACCCTCACTGTAACACTCTGATATATCCCACACCCCTCACTGTAACACTCTGATATACCCCACACCCCTCACTGTAACAACCTGATATACCCCACACCCCTCACTGTAACACTCTGATATACCCCACACACCTCACTGTAACACTCTGATATACCCCACACCCCTCACTGCAACACTCTGATATAACCCACACCCCTCACTGTAACACTCTGATATACCCCACACCCCTCACAGTAACACTCTGATATATCCCACACCCCACACTGTAACACTCTGATATATCCCACACCCCTCACTGTAAAACTCTGATATATCCCACAGCCCTCACTGTAACACTCTGAAATATACAACACCCCATAATGTAACACTCTGATATACCCCACACCCCACACTGTAACACTCTGATATACCCCACACCCCTCACTGTAACACTCTGATATACCCCACACCCCTCACTGTAACACTCTGATATACCCCACACCCCACACTGTAACAGTCGTATATACCCCACACCCCTCACTGTAACACTCTGATATACCCCACACACCTCACTGTAACACTCTGATATACCCCACACCCCTCACTGCAACACTCTGATATACCCCATACCCCTCACTGAAACACTCTGATATACCCCACACCCCTCACTGTAACACTCTGATATACCCCACACCCCTCACTGTAACACTCTGATATACCCCACACCCCTCACTGTAACACTCTGATATACCCCACACCCCTCACTGTAACACTCTGATATACCCAAACCCCTCACTGTAACACTCTGATATACACCACACCCCTCACAGTAACACTCTGATATATCCCACACCCCTCACTGTAACACTCTGATATATCCCACATCCCTCACTGTAACACTCTGATATATCCCACAGCCCTCACTGTAACACTCTGAAATATCCCACACCCCATAATGTAACACTCTGATATATCCCACAGCCCTCACTGTAACACTCTGATATACCCCACACCCCTCACTGTAACACTCTGATATATCCCACACCCTTCACTGTAACACTCTGATATATCCCACACCCTTCACTGTAACACTCTGATATATCCCACACACCTCACTGTAACACTCTGATATATCCCACATCCCTCAATGTAACAGTCTTATATATCCCACAGCCCTCACTGTAACACTCTGATATACCCCACACCCATCACTGTTACACCCTGATAAACCGCTCACCCCTCGCTGTAACACTCTGATATACCCCACACCCCTCACTGTAACACTCTGATATAACCCTCGCACCTTACTGTAACACTCTGATCTCCCCCTCGCCCCTCACTGTAACACTCTGATATAGCTCTCACTCCTCACTGTAACACTATGATATACCCCACACCCCTCACTGTTACACTCCGATATATCCCACACACATCACTGTAACACTCTGATATACCCCACACCCCTCACTGTAACACTCTGATATATCCCGCACCCCTCAATGTAACACTCTGATATACCCCACACCCCTCACTGTAACAATCTGATATACCCGAAACCCCTCACTGTAACACTCTGATATATCCCACACCCCTCACTGTAACACTCTGATATATCCCACACCCCTCACTGTAACACTCTGATATATCCCACACCCCTCACAGTAACACTCTGATATCTCCCACACCCTTCACTGTAACACTCTGATATATCCCACACCCCTCACTGTAACACTCTGATATATCCCACAGCCTTCACTGTAACATTCTGATATACCCCACACCCCTCACTGTAACACTCTGATATACCCAACACCCCTCTATTTAACACTCTGATATACCCCGCACCCCACACTGTAACACTCTGATATACCCCACACCCCTCACTGTAACACTCTGATATACCCCACACACCTCACTGTAACAGTCGGATATACCCCACACCCTCACTGTAACACTCAGATATACCCCACACCGCTCACTGTAACACTCTGATATACCCCACAACCCTCACTGCAACACTCTGATATACCCCACACCCCTCACTGTAAGACTCTGATATACCCCACATCCCTCATTTTAAGACTCTGATATACCCCACTCCCCTCTCTGTAACACTCTGATATACCCCACACCCCTCACTGTAACACTCTGATATACCCCACACCCCTCACAGTAACACTCTGATATATCCCCAACCCCTCACTGTAACACTCTGATATATCCCACACTCTTCACTGTAACAGTCCGATATATCCCACAGGGCTCACTGTAACACTCTGATATATCCCACAGCCCTCACTGTAACACTCCGATATACCCCACACCCATCACTGTTACACCCTGATATACCCCACACCCCTCACTGTAACACTCAGATATACCCCTCGCCCCTCACTGTAACACTCTGATATACCCCTCGCCCCTCACTGTATCACTCTGATATAGCTCTCACCCCTCACAGTAACACTATGATATACCCCTCACCCCTCAAAGTAACACTCCGATATATCCCACACACCTCACTGTAACACTCTGATATACCCCACACCCCTCACTGTAACACTCTGATATATCCCACACCCCTCACTGTAACACTCTGATATACCCCACACCCCTCACTGTAACTCTCTGATATACCCCACATCCCTTACTGTCAAACTCTGATATATCCCACACCCCTCACTGTAACACTCTGATATATCCCACACCCCTCACTGTAACACTCAGATATACCCCAGTCCCCTCACTGAAACACTCTGATATACCCCACACCCCTCACTGTAACACTCTGATATACCCCACACCCCTCACTGTAACACTCAGATATACCCCAGTCCCCTCACTGAAACACTCTGATATACCCCACACACCTCACTGTAACACTCTGATATACCCCACACCCCTCACTGTAACACTCTGATATACCCCACACCCCTCACTATAACACTCTGATATACCCCAAACCCCTCACTGTAACACTCTGAGAAATCCCACACTCGTAACTGTAACACTGATATACCCCACACCCCTCACTGTAACACTCTGATATATCCCACACCCCTCACTGTAACTCTCTGATATACCCCACATCCCTTACTGTCAAACTCTGATATATCACACACCCCTCACTGTAACACTCTGATATATCCCACACCCCTCAATGTAACACTCTGATATATCCCACACCCCTCACTGTAACACTCTGATAAATCCCACACCCCTCACTGTGACACTCAGATATACCCCAGTCCCCTCACTGAAACACTCTGATATACCCCACAGCCCTCACTGTAACACTCTGATATACCCCACACCCCTCACTGTAACACTCTGAGAAATCCCACACTCGTAACTGTAACACTGATATACCCCACACCCCTCACTGTAACACTATGATATATCCCACACCCCTCTCTATAACACTCTGATATATCCCACAACCCTCACTGTAACACTCTGATATATCCCACACCCCTCACTGTAACACTCTGATATACGCCACACCCGTCACTGTAACACTCTGATATATCCCACACCCCTCAATGTAAAACTCTGATCTATCCCACACACCTCTCTGTAACACTCTGATATACCCCACACCCCTCACTGTAACACTCTGATATACCCCGCAACCCTCACTGCAGCACTCTGATATATCCCACACCCCTCACTGTAACACTCTGATATATCCCACACCCCTCACTGTTACACTCTGTTATATCCCACACCCCTCACTGTAACACTATGATATACCCCACACCCCTCACTGTAACAATCTGATATACCCCACACCCCTCACTGCAGAACTCTGATATATCCCACACCCCTCACTGTAACACTCTGATATATCCCAGACCCCTCACTGTGACACTCTGATATACACCACACCCCTCACTGTTACACTCTGATATACCCCACACCCCTCACTGTAACACTCTGATATACACCACACCCCTCACTGTAACACTCTGATATGCCCCACACCACTCTCTGTAACACTCTGATATACACCACAACCCACACTGTAACAGTCGGATATACCCCACACCCCTCACTGTAACACTCTGATATACCCCACACCCCTCACTGTAACACTCTGATATACCCCACACCCCTCAATGTAACACTCTGATATACCCCACACCCCACACTGTAACAGTCGGATATACCCCACACCCCTCACTGTAACACTCTGATATTCCCCACACCCCTCACTGTAACACTCTGATATACCCCACACCCCTCACTGTAATACTCTGATATACCCCACACCCCTCACTGTAACACTCTGATATACCCCACACCCCTCACTGTAACACTCTGATATACCCCACACCCCTCACAGTAACACTCTGATGTATCCCACACCCCTCACTGTAACACTCTGATATATCCCACACCCCTCACTGTAACACTCTGATATACCCCACACCCCTCACTGTAACACTCTGATATATCCCACACCCCTCACTGTAACACTCTGATATACCCCACACCCCTCGCTGTAACACTCTGATATACCACACACCCCTCACTGTAACACTCTGATATACCCCACACCCCTCACTGTAACACTCTGATATATCCCACAGCCCTCACTGTAACACTCTGAAATATCCCACACCCCATAATGTAACACTCTGATATACCCCACACCCCACACTGTAACACTCTGATATACCCCACACCCCTCACTGTAACACTCTGATATACCCCACACCCCTCACTGTAACACTCTGATATACCCTACACCCCACACTGTAACAGTCGGATATACCCCACACCCCTCACTGTAACACTCTGATATACCCCACACCCCACACTGTAACACTCTGATATACCCCACACCCCTCACTGCAACACTCTGATATACCCCACACCCCTCACTGTAACACTCTGATATACCCCACACCCCTCACAGTTACACTCAGATATATCCCACACCCCTCACTGTAACACTCTGATATATCCCACGCCCCTCACTGTAACACTCTGATATATCCCACAGCCCTCACTGTAACACTCTGAAATATCCCACACCCCATAATGTAACACTCTGATATACCCCACACCCCACACTGTAACACTCTGATATACCCCACACCCCTCACTGTAACACTCTGATATACCCCACACACCTCACGGTAACACTCTGATATACCCAACACCCCTCACTGTAACACTCTGATATATCCCACACCCCTCACTGTAACACTCTGATATATCCCACAGCCCTCACTGTAACACTCTGAAATATCCCACACCCCATAATGTAACACTCTGATATACGCCACACCCCACACTGTAACACTCTGATATACCCCACACCCCTCACTGTAACACTCTGATATACCCCACACCCCTCACTGTAACACTCTGATATACCCCACACCCCACAGAGTAACAGTCGGATATACCCCACACCCCTCACTGTAACACTCTGATATACCCCACACACCTCACTGTAACACTCTGATATACCCCACACCCCTCACTGCAACACTCTGATAATCCCCACACCCCTCACTGTAACACTCTGATATACCCCACACCCCTCACAGTAACACTCTGATATATCCCACACCCCTCACTGTAACACTCTGATATATCCCACAACCTTCACTGTAACACTCTGATATATCCCACAGCCCTCACTGTAACACTCTGAAATATCCCACACCCCATAATGTAACACTCTGATATACCCCACACCCCACACTGTAACACTCTGATATACCCCACACCCCTCACTGTAACACTCTGATATACCCCACACCCCTCACTGTAACACTCTGATATACCCCACACCCCTCACTGTAACACTCTGATATATCCCACACCCCTCACTGTAACACTCTGATATACCCCACACCCCTCACTGTAACTCTCTGATATACCCCACATCCCTTACTGTCAAACTCTGATATATCCCACACCCCTCACTGTAACACTCTGATATATCCCACACCCCTCACTGTAACACTCTGATAAATCCCACACCCCTCTCTGTAACACTCAGATATACCCCAGTCCCCTCACTGAAACACTCTGATATACCCCACACCCCTCAATGTAACACTCTGATATACCCCACACCCCACACTGTAACAGTCGGATATACCCCACACCCCTCACTGTAACACTCTGATATACCCCACACACCTCACTGTAACACTCTGATATACCCCACACCCCTCACTGCAACACTCTGATATACCCCACACCCCTCACTGTAACACTCTGATATACCCCACACCCCTCACTGTAACACTCTGATATATCCCACACCCCTTACTGCAACACTCTGATATACCCCACACCCCTCACTGTAACACTCTGATATATCCCACACCCCTTACTGCAACACTCTGATATACCCCACACCCCTCACTGTAACACTCTGATATACCCCACACCCCTCACTGCAACACTCTGATATACCCCACACCCCTCACTGCAACACTCTGATATACCCCACACCCCTCACTGTAACACTCTGATATATCCCACAACCCTCACTGTAACACTCTGATATATCCCACACCCCTCACTGTAACACTCTGATATATCCCACACCCCTCACTGTAACTCTCTGATATATCCCACAGCCCTCACTGTAACACTCTGAAATATCCCACACCCCATAATGTAACACTCTGATATACCCCACAACCCACACTGTAACACTATGATATACCCCACACCCCTCACTGTAACACTCTGATATACCCCAAACCCATCACTGTAACACTCTGATATACCCACAGCCCTCACTGTAACACTCTGATATACCCCATACCCCTGACAGTAACACTCTGATATATCCCACACCCCTCACTGTAACACTCTGATATATCCCACACCCCTCACTGTAACACTCTGATATATCCCACAGCCCTCACTGTAACACTGTGGTATACCCCACACCCCTCACTGTTACACTCTGATATCTCCCACACCCTTCAATGTAACACTCTGATATATCCCACAGCCCTCACTGTAACACTCTGATATACCCCACACCCATCACTGTTACACTCTGATATACCCCTCACCCCTCTCTGTAACACTCTGATATACCCCACACCCCTCACTGTAACACTCTGATATACCCCTCGCACCTTACTGTAACACTCTGATCTCCCCCTCGCCCCTCACTGTAACACTCTGATATAGCTCTCACCCCTCACTGTAACACAATGATATACCCCACACCCCTCACTGTTACACTCCGATATATCCCACACACATCACTGTAACACTCTGATATATCCCACACCCCTCTCTGTAACACTCTGATATATCCCACACCCCTCACTGTAACACTCTGATATATCCCACAGCCTCACTGTAACACTCTGATATAACCCACATCCCTCACTGTAACACTCTGATATACCTCACACCCCTCACTGTGACACTCTGATATACCCCACACCCCTCACTGTAACATTCTGATATACCCCACACCCCTCACTGTAACACTCTGATATACCCAACACCCCTCTCTTTAACACTCTGATATACCCCGCACCCCACACTGTAACACTCTGATATACCCCACACCCCTCACTGTAACACTCTGATATACCCCACACCCCTCACTGTAACAGTCGGATATACCCCTCACCCCTCACTGTAACAGTCAGATATACCCCACACCCCTCACTGTAACACTCTGATATACCACACACCCCTCACTGCAACACTCTGATATACCACACACCCCTCACTGTAACACTCTGATATACCCCACATCCATCATTGTAAGACTCTGATATACCCCACTCCCCTCACTGTAACACTCTGATATACCCCACACCCCTCACTGTAACACTCTGATATACCCCACACCCCTCACAGTAACACTCTGATATATCCCCAACCCCTCACTGTAACACTCTGATATATCCCACACCCTTCACTGTAACAGTCTGATATATCCCACAGCGCTCACTGTAACACTCTGATATATACCACAGCCCTCACTGTAACACTCTGATATACCCCACACCCATCACTGTAACACTCTGATATACCCCACACCCCTCACTGTATCACTCTGATATACCACACACCCCTCACTGTAACACTCTGATATATCCCACACCCCTCACTGTAACACTCTGATAAATCCCACACCCCTCACTGTAACACTCAGATATACCCCAGTCCCCTCACTGAAACACTCTGATATACCCCACACTCCTCACTGTAACACTCTGATATACCCCACACCCCTCACTGTAACACTCTGATATACCCCACACCCCTCACTGTAACACTCTGATATACCCCAAACCCCTCACTGTAACACTCTGAGAAATCCCACACTCGTAACTGTAACACTGATATACACCACACCCCTCACTGTAACACTCTGATATATCCCACACCCCTCACTGTAACACTCTGATAAATCCCACACCCCTCACTGTAACACTCAGATATACCCCAGTCCCCTCACTGAAACACTCTGATATACCCCACACCTCTCACTGTAACACTCTGATATACCCCACACCCCTCACTGTAACACTCTGATATACCCGACACCCCTCACTGTAACACTCTGAGAAATCCCACACTCGTAACTGTAACACTGATATACCCCACACCCCTCACTGTAACACTCTGATATATCCCACACCCCTCACTGTAACACTCTGATATATCCCACACCCCTCAATGTAACATTCTGATATATCCCACACACCTATCTGTAACACTCTGATATACCCCACACCCCTCACTGTAACACTCTGATATACCCCGCACCCCTCACTGCAGCACTCTGATATATCCCACACCCCTCACTGTAACACTCTGATATATCCCACACCCCTCACTGTTACACTCTGTTATATCCCACACCCCTCTCTGTAACACTCTGATATACCCCACGCCTCTCACTGTAACACTCTGATATACCCCACACCCCTGACTGCAGAACTCTGATATATCCCACACCCCTCACTGTAACACTCCGATATATCCCAGACCCCTCACTGCGACACTCTGATATACCCCACACCCCTCACTGTAACACTCTGATATACCCCACACCCCTCACTGTAACACTCTGATATATCCCACACCCCTCACTGTAACATTCTGATATATCCCACACCCCTCACTGTAACACTCTGATATACACCACACCCCTCACTGTAACACTCTGATATATCCCACACCCCTCACTGTAACACTCTGATATACACCACTCCCCTCACTGTAACACTCTGATATACACCACACCCCTCACTGTAACACTCTGATATATCCCACACCCCTCACTGTAACACTCTGATATACACCACACCCCTCACTGTATCACTCTGATATATCCCACACCCCTCACTGTAACACTCTGATATACCCCACACCCCTCACTGTAACACTCTGATATATCCCACACCCCTCACTGTAACACTCTGATATACCCCACACCCCTCACTGTAACACTCTGATATTCCCCACACCCCACACTGTAACAGTCGGATATACCCCACACCCCTCACTGTAACACTCTGATATACCCCACACACCTCACTGTAACACTCTGATATACCCCACACCCCTCACTGCAACACTCTGATATACCCCACACCCCTCACTGAAACACTCTAATATACCCCACACCCCTCACTGTAACACTCTGATATATCCCATACCCCTCACTGTAACACTCTGATATACCCCACACCCCTCACTGTAACACTCTGATATACCCCACAACCCTCACTGTAACACTCTGATATACCCCACACCCCTCACTGTAATACTCTGATATACCCCACACCCCTCACTGTAACACTCTGATATACCCCACACCCCTCACTGTAACACTCTGATATACCCCACACCCCTCACAGTAACACTCTGATATATCCCACACCCCTCACTGTAACACTCTGATATATCCCACACCTCTCACTGTAACACTCTGATATATCGCACACCCCTCACTGTAACACTCTGATATATCCCACAGCCCTCACTGTAACACTCTGAAATATCCCACACCCCATAATGTAACACTCTGATATACCCCACACCCCACACTGTAACACTCTGATATACCCCACACCCCTCACTGTAACACTCTGATATATCCCACACCCCTCACAGTAACATTCTGATACATCCCACACCCCTCACTGTAACGCTCTGATATATCCCACACCCCTCACTGTAACACTCTGATATACCCCACACCCCTCACTGTAACACTCTGATATACCCCACACCCCACACTGTAACAGTCGGATATACCCCACACCCCTCACTGTAACACTCTGATATACCGCACACACCTCACTGTAACACTCTGATATACCCCACACCCCTCACTGCAACACTCTGATATACCCCACACCCCTCACTGTAACACTCTGATATACCCCACACCCCTCACAGTAACACTCTGATATATCCCACACACCTCACTGTAACACACTGATATATCCCACACCCCTCACTGTAACACTCTGATATATCCCACAGCCCTCACTGTAACACTCTGAAATATCCCACACCCCATAATGTAACACTCTGATATACCCCACACCCCGCACTGTAACAGTCGGATATACCCCACACCCCTCACTGTAACACTCTGATATACCCCACACACCTCACTGTAACACTCTGATATACCCCACACCCCTCACTGCAACACTCTGATATACCCCACACCCCTCACTGTAACACTCTGATATACCCCACACCCCTCACAGTAACACTCTGATATATCCCACACCCCTCACTGTAACACTCTGATATATCCCACACCCCTCACTGTAACACTCTGATATATCCCACAGCCCTCACTGTAACACTCTGAAATATCCCACACCCCATAATGTAACACTCTGATATACCCCACACCCCACACTGTAACACTCTGATATACCCCACACCCCTCACTGTAACACTCTGATATACCCCACACCCCTCACTGTAACACTGATATACCCACACCCCTCACTGTAACACTCTGATATACCCCACACCCCTCACAGTAACACTCTGATATATTCAACACCCCTCACTGTAACACTCTGATATATCCCACACCCCTCACTGTAACACTCTGATATATCCCACAGCCCTCACAGTAACACTCTGAAATATCCCACACCCCATAATGTAACACTCTGATATATCCCACAGCCCTCACTGTAACACTGTGATATATCCCACCCCCCTCACTGTAACACTCTGATATCTCCCACACCCTTCACTGTAACACTCTGATATATCCCACACTCCTCACTGTAACACTCTGATATATCCCACACACCTCACTGTAACACTCTGATATATCCCACAACCCTCAATGTAACACTCTGATATATCCCACAGCCCTCACTGTAACACTCTGATATACCCCACACGCATCACTGTTACACACTGATATACCCCTCACCCCTCTCTGTAACACTCTGATATACCCCACACCCCTCACTGTAACACTCTGATATACCCCTCGCACCTTACTGTAACACTCTGATCTCCCCCTCGCCCCTCACTGTAACACTCTGATATAGCTCTCACCCCACACTGTAACACTATGATATACCCAACACCCCTCACTGTTACACTCCGATATATCCCACACACATCACTGTAATACTCTGATATATCCCACACCCCTCACTGTAACACTCTGATATATCCCACACCCCTCACTGTAACACTCTGATATATCCCACAGCCTCACTGTAACACTCTGATATACCCCACACACCTCACTGTAACACTCTGATATACACCACACCCCTCACTGTGACACTCTGATATACCCCACACCCCTCACTGTAACATTCTGATATACCCCACACCCCTCACTGTAACACTCTGATAAACCCAACACCCCTCTCTTTAACACTCTGATAAACCCCGCACCCCACACCGTAACACTGTGATATACCCCACACCCCTCACTGTAACACTCTGATATACCCCGCACCCCTCACTGCAGCACTCTGATATATCCCACACCCCTCACTGTAACACTCTGATATATCCCACACCCCTCACTGTTACACTCTGTTATATCCCACACCCCTCACTGTAACACTCTGATATACCCCACACCCCTCACTGTAACACTCTGATATACCCCACACCCCTGACTGCAGAACTCTGATATATCCCACACCCCTCACTGTAACACTCTGATATATCCCAGACCCCTCACTGTAACACTCTGATATACCCCACACCCCTCACTGTAACACTCTGCTATACACCACACCCCTCACTGTAACACTCTGATATATTCCACACCCCTCACTGTAACACTCTGATATACACCACACCCCTCACTGTAACACTCTGATATGCCCCACACCCCTCACTGTAACACTCTGATATACCCCACACCCCACACTGTAACAGTCGGATATACCCCACACCCCTCACTGTAACACTCTGATATACCCCACACCCCTCACTGTAACACTCTGATATACCCCACACCCCACACTGTAACAGTCGGATATACCCCACACCCCTCACTGTAACACTCTGATATACCCCACACACCTCACTGTAACACTCTGATATACCCCACACCCTCAACTGCAACACTCTGATATACCCCACACCCCTCACTGAAACACTCTGATATACCCCACACCCCTCACTGTAACACTCTGATATATCCCATACCCCTCACTGTAACACTCTGATGTACCACCCACCCCTCACTGTAACACTCTGATATACCCCACACCCCTCACTGTAACAGTCTGATATACCCCACACCCCTCACTGTAATACTCTGATATACCCCACACCCCTCACTGTAACACTCTGATATACCCCACACCCCTCACTGCAACACTCTGATATACCCCACACCCCTCACAGTAACACTCTGATATATCCCACACCCCTCACTGTAACACTCTGATATATCCCACACCCCTCACTGTAACACTCTGATATATCCCACACCCCTCACTGTAACACTCTGATATATCCCACAGCCCTCACTGTAACACTCTGAAATATCCCACACCCCATAATGTAACACTCTGATATACCCCACACCCCACACTGTAACACTCTGATATACCCCACACCCCTCACTGTAACACTCTGATATATCCCACACCCCTCACAGTAACACTCTGATACATCCCATACCCCTCACTGTAACGCTCTGATATATCCCACACCTCTCACTGTAACACTCTGATATACCCCACACCCCTCACTGTAACACTCTGATATACCCCACACCCCACACTGTAACAGTCGGATATACCCCACACCCCTCACTGTAACACTCTGATATACCGCACACACCTCACTGTAACACTCTGATATACCCCACACCCCTCACTGCAACACTCTGATATACCCCACACCCCTCACTGTAACACTGTGATATACCCCACACCCCTCACAGTAACACTCTGATATATCCCACACCCCTCACTGTAACACTCTGATATATCCCACACCCCTCACTGTAACACTCTGATATATCCCACAGCCCTCACTGTAACACTCTGAAATATCCCACACCCCATAATGTAACACTCTGATATACCCCACACCCCGCACTGTAACAGTCGGATATACCCCACACCCCTCACTGTAACACTCTGATATACCCCACACACCTCACTGTAACACTCTGATATACCCCACACCCCTCACTGCAACACTCTGATATACCCCACACCCCTCACTGTAACACTCTGATATACCCCACACCTCTCACAGTAACACTCTGATATATCCCACACCCCTCACTGTAACACTCTGATATATACCAAACCCCTCACTGTAACACTCTGATATATCCCACAGCCCTCACTGTAACACTCTGAAATATCCCACACCCCATAATGTAACACTCTGATATACCCCACACCCGACACTGTAACACTCTGATATACACCACACCCCTCACTGTAACACTCTGATAAACCCCACACCCCTCACTGTAACACTCTGATATACCCACACCCCTCACTGTAACACTCTGATATACCCCACACCCCTCACAGTAACACTCTGATATATTCCACACCCCTCACTGTAACACTCTGATATATCCCACACCCCTCACTGTAACACTCTGATATATCCCACAGCCCTCACTGTAACACTCTGAAATATCCCACACCCCATAATGTAACACTCTGATATACCCCACACCCATCACTGTTACACCCTGAAATACCCCACACCCCTCACTGTAACACTCTGATATACCCCACGCCCCTCACTGTATCACTCTGATATAGCTCTCACCCCTCACAGTAACACTATGATATACCCCACACCCCTCAATGTAACACTCCGATATATCCCACACACCTCACTGTAACACTCTGATATACCCCACACCCCTCACTGTAACACTCTGATATATCCCACACCCCTCACTGTAACACTCTGATATACCCCACACCCCTTACTGTAACTCTCTGATATACCCCACATCCCTTACTGTCAAACTCTGATATATCCCACACCCCTCACTGTAACACTCTGATATATCCCACACCCCTCACTGTAACACTCTGATAAATCCCACACCCCTCACTGTAACACTCAGATATACCCCAGTCCCCTCACTGAAGCACACTGATATACCCCACACCCCTCACTGTAACACTCTGATATACCCCACACCCCTCACTGTAACACTCTGATATACCCCACACCCCTCACTGTAACACTCTGATATACCCCAAACCCCTCACTGTAACACTCTGAGAAATCCCACACTCGTAACTGTAACACTGATATACCCCACACCCCTCACTGTAACACTCTGATATATCCCACAACCCTCACTGTAACTCTCTGTTATACCCCACATCCCTTACTGTCAAACTCTGATATATCCCACACCCCTCACTGTAACACTCTGATATATCCCACACCCCTCACTGTAACACTCTGATAAATCCCACACCCCTCACTGTAACACTCAGATATACCCCAGTCCCCTCACTGAAACACTCTGATATACCCCACAGCCCTCACTGTAACACTCTGATATACCCCACACCCCTCACTGTAACACTCTGATATACCCGACACCCCTCACTGTAACACTCTGAGAAATCCCACACTCGTAACTGTAACACTGATATACCCCACACCCCTCACTGTAACACTCTGATATATCCCACACCCCTCAGTATAACACTCTGATATATCCCACAACCCTCACTGTATCATTCTGATATACGCCACACCCGTCACTGTAACACTCTGATATATCCCACACCCCTCAATGTAACACTCTGATATATCCCACACCCCTCACTGTAACACTCTGATATACCCCACACCCCTCACTGTAACACTCTGAAATATCCCACACCCCATAATGTAACACTCTGATATCCCCCACACCCCACACTGTAACACTCTGATATACCCCACACCCCTCACTGTAACACTCTGATATACCCCACACCCCTCACTGTAACACTCTGATATACCCCACACCCCACACTGTAACAGTCGGATATACCCCACACCCCTCACTGTAACACTCTGATATACCACACACACCTCACTGTAACACTCTGATATACCCCACACCCTCACTACAACACTCTGATATACCCCACACCCCTCACTGTAACACTCTGATATACCCCACACCCCTCACTGTAACACTCTGATATACCCCACACCCCTCACAGTAACACTCTGATATATCCCACACCACTCACTGTAACACTCTGATATATCCCACACCCCTCACAGTAACACTCTTATATATCCCACTGCCCTCACTGTAACACTCTGAAATATCCCACACCCCATAATGTAACACACTGATATACCCCACACCTCTCACTGTAACACTCTGATATACCCCACACCCCTCACTGGAACACTCTGATATATCCCACACCCTTCACTGTAACACTCTGATATATCCCACACCCCTCACTGTAACACTCTGATATAACCCACACCCCTCACTGTAACACTCTGATATATCCCACACACCTCACTGTAACACTCTGATATATCCCACAACCCTCAATGTAACACTCAGATATATCCCACAGCCCTCACTGTAACACTCTGATATACCCCACACCCATCACTGTTACACCCTGATATACCCCTCACCCCTCACTGTAACACTCTGATATACCCCACACCCCTCACTGTAACACTCTGATATACCCCTCGCACCTTACTGTAACACTCTGATCTCCCCCTCGCCCCTCACTGTAACACTCTGATATAGCTCTCACCCCTCACTGTAACACTATGATATACCCCACACCCCTCACTGTTACACTCCGATATATCCCACACACATCACTGTAACACTCTGATATACCCCACACCCCTCACTGTAACACTCTGATATATCCCACATCCCTCACTGTAACACTCTGATATATCCCACAGCCTCACTGTAACACTCTGATATACCCCACACCCCTCACTGTAACACTCTGATATACCCCACACCCCTCACTGTGACACTCTGATATACCCCACACCCCTCACTGTAACATTCTGATAAACCCCACACCCCTCACTGTAACACTCTGATATACCCAACACCCCTCTCTTTAACACTCTGATATACCCCGCACCCCACACTGTAACACTCTGATATACCCTACACCCCTCACTGTAACACTCTGATATACCCCACACCCCTCACTGTAACAGTCGCATATACCCCACACCCCTCACTGTAACACTCAGATATATCCCACACCCCTCACTGTAACACTCTGATATACCCCACACCCCTCACTGCAACACTCTGATATACCCCACACCCCTCACTGTAACACTCTGATATACCCCACACCCCTCATTGTAAGACTCTGATATACCCCACTCCCCTCACTGTAACACTCTGATATATCCCACACCCCTCACAGTAACACTCTGCTATATCCCCAACCCCTCACTGTAACACTCTGATATATCCCACAACCCTCACTGTAACACTCTGATACATCCCACAGCACTCACTGTAACACTCTGATATACCACACACCCCTCATTGTAAGACTCTGATATACCCCACACCCCTCACTGTAACACTCTGATATACACGACACCCCTCACAGTAACACTCTGATATATCCCCAACCCCTCACTGTAACACTCTGATATATCCCACACCCCTCACTGTAACACTCTGATACATCCCACAGCACTCACTGTAACACTCTGATATACCCCACACCCCTCACAGTAAGACTCTGATATATCCCACACCCTTCAATGCAACAGTCTGATATATCCCACAGCCCTCACCGTAACACTCTAATATATCCCACAGCCCTCACTGTAACACTCTGATATACCACACACCCATCACTGTTACACCCTGATATACCCCACACCCCACACTGTAACACTCTGATATACCCCTCGCCCCTCACTGTATCACTCTGATATAGCTCTCACCCCTCATAGTAACACTATGATATACCCCTCACCCATCAATGTAACACTCTGATATATCCCACACCCCTCACTGTAACTCTCTGATATATCCCACACCCGCACTGTAACACTCTGATATACCCCACACCCCTCACTGTAACACTCTGATATATCCCACACCCCTCACTGTAACTCTCTGATATATCCCACACCCGCACTGTAACACTCTCATATACCCCACACCCCTCACTGTAACACTCAGATATACCACACACCCCTCACTGTAACACTCCGATATATCCCACACCCCTCACTGTAACACTCTGATAAACCCAACACCCCTCACTTTAACACTCTGATATACCCCACACCCCTCACTGTAACACTCTGATATACCGCACACCCATCACTGTAACACTCTGATATACCACACACCCCTCACTGTAACACTCTGATATATCCAACACCCCTCACTGTAACACTCTGATATACCCCACACCGCTCACTGTAACACTCTGATATATCCCACACTCGTCACTGTAACACTCTGATATATCCCACACCCCTCACTGTAACACTCTGATATACCCCACATACCTCACTGTAATACTCCGATATATCCCACTCCCCTCACTGTAACACTCTGATATATCCCACACCCCTCACTGTAACAATCTGATATACCCCACACCCCTCACTGTAACACTCTGATATACCCCACACCCCTCACTGTAACATTCTGATATATCCAACACCACTCACAGTAACACTCTGATATACCCCACACCCCTCACTGTAACACACTGATATACCCCACACCCCTCACTGTAACACTCTGATATACACCACAACCCTCACTGTAACACTCTGATATACCCCACACCACTTCTGTAGCACTGATATACCCTGCACCCATCACTGTAACACTCTGATATATCCCACACCCATCACTGTAACACTCTGATATACCCCACACCCCTCACTGTAACACCCTGATATACCCCACACCCCTCACAGTACCACTCTGATATAACCCACACCCCTTACTGTAACACTCTGATATATCCCACACCCCTCACTGTAACACTCTGATATACCCCACACCCCTCACTGTAACACTCTGATATACCCCACACCCCTCACTGTAACACGCCGATATACCCCACAGCCCTCACTCTAACACTCTGATATTTCCCACACCCCTCACTGTAACACTCCGATATATCCCACCCCCCTCACTGTAACACTCTGATATATCCCACACCCCTCACTGTAACACTCTGATATATCCCACAATCTTCACTCTAACACTCTGATATACACCACACCACTCACTGTAACACTCTGATGTACCACACACCCCTCAATCTAACACTCTGATATACTCAACACCCCTCACTCTAACACTCTGATATATCCCACACCACTCAATGTAACACTCCGATATATCCCACCCCCCTCACTGTAACACTCTGATATATCCCACACCCCTCACTGTAACATAGATATAACCCACACCCCTCACTGTAACACTCTGATATACCCCACACTCCTCTCTGTAACACTCTGATATAACCCACACCCCTCACTGTAAAACTCTGATATATCCCACACCCCTCACTGTAACACACTGATATACGCCACACCCCTCACTGTAACACTCTGATATATCCCACACCCCTCACTGTAACACTCTGATATATCCCACACCCCTCACTGTAACAGTCTGATATACCACACACCCCTCACTGTAACACTCTGATATACCCCACACCCCTCACTGTAACACTCTGATATATCCCACATCCGTCACTGTAACACTCTGATATACCCCACACCCCTCACTGTAACAAAGATTTAACCCACACCCCTCACTGTAACACTCTGATATACCCCACACCCCTCACTGTAACACTCTGATAATCTCCGCACCGCTCACGGTAACACTCTGATATACCACACACCCCTCACTGTAACGCTCTGATATACCACACACCCCTCACTGTAACACTCTGATATACCCCACACCCCTCACTGTAACACTCTGATATATCCCACACCCCTCACTGTAACACTCTGATATATCCCACACCCCTCACTGTAACACTCTGATATACCACATACCCCTCACTGTAACACTCTGATATATCCCACACCCCTCACTGTAACACTCTGATATACCCCACACCCCTCACTGTAACACTATTTTATACCCCACACTCCTCACTGTAAAACTCTGATTTATCCCACACTCCTCACTGTAACACTCTGATATACCCCACACCCCTCACTGTAACACTCTGATATACCCCACACCCCTCACTGTAACACTCTGATATAACCCACACCCCTCACTGTAACACTCTGATATACCCCACACCCCTCACTGTAACTCTCTGATATATCCCACACCCCTTACTGTCAAACTCTGATATATCCCACACCCCTCACTGTAACACTCTGATATATCCCACACCCCTCACTGTAACACTCTGATATACCCCACACCCCTCACTGTAACACTCTGATATACCCCACACCCCTCACTGTAACACTCTGATATACCCCACACCCCTCACTGTAACACTCTGATATATCCCACACCCCTCACTGTAACACTCTGATATATCCCACACCCCTCACTGTAACACTCTGATATACTCCACACCCCTCACTGTAACACTCTGAAATACTCCACACCCCTCACTGTAACATTCTGAGAAATCCCACACTCGTAACTGTGACACTGATATACCCCACACACCTCACTGCAGCACTCTGATATATACCACACCCCTCACTGCAACACTCTGATATATCCCACACCCCTCACTGTAACACTCTGATATATCCCACACCCCTCACTGTAACAGTCTGATATATCCCACACCCCTCAATGTAACACTGTGATATACCCCACACCCCTCACTGTAACACTTTGATGTACCCCACACCCCTCACTGTAACACTCTGACATACGCCACACCCCTCACTGTAACACTCTGATATACCCCACACCCCTCACTGTAACACTCTGATATACCCCACACCACTCACTGTAACACTCTGTTATGCCCCACACCCCTCTCTGTAACAGTCTGATATATCCCACACCCCTCACTGTAACAGTCTGATATACCCCACACACCTCACTTTAATCCTCTGATATATCCCACTCCCCTCACTGTAACACTCTGATATATCCCACACCCCTCACTGTAACAATCTGATATACCCCACACCCCTCACTGTAACACTCTGATATACCCCACACCCCTCAATGTAACACTCTGATATATACAACACCCCTCACTGTTACACTCTGATATATACCACACACCTCACTGTAACTCTCTGATATACCCCACACCACTCACAATAACACTCTGTTATACCCCACACCCCTCACTGTAACACACTGATATAACCCACACCCCTCACTGTTACACTCTGATATACCCCACATCCCTCACTGTATCACTCTGATATACTCCACAACCCTCACTGTAACACTCTGATATACCCCACGCCCCTCACAGTACCACTCTGATATAACCCACACCGCTGACTGTAACACTCTGATATACCCCACACCCCTCACTGTAACACCCCGATATACACCACACCCCTCACTGTAACACTCTGATATACCCCACACCCCTCACTGTAACACTCTGATATACCCCACACCCCTCACTGTAACACTCTGATATACCCCACACCCCTCACTGTAACTCTCTGATATATCCCACACCCCTTACTGTCAAACTCTGATATATCCCACACCCCTCACTGTAACACTCTGATATATCCCCCACCACTCACTGTAACACTCTGATATATCCCACACCCCTCACTGTAACACTCTGATATACCACACAGCCCTCACTGTAACACTCTGATATATCCCACACCCCTCACTGTAACACTCTGATATACCCCACACCCCTCACGGTAACACTCTGATATACCCCACACTCCTCACTGTAACACTCTGATTTATCCCACACCCCTCACTGTAACACTCTGATATACCCCACACCCCTCACTGTAACACTCTGATATACCCCACACCCCTCACTGTAACACTCTGATATACCCCACACCCCTCACTGTAACACTCTGATATTCCCCACACCCCTCACTGTAACTCTCTGATATATCCCACACCCCTTACTGTCAAACTCTGATATATCCCACATCCCTCACTGTAACACTCAGATATATCCCACACCCCTCACAGTAACACTCTGATATACCCCACACCCCTCACTGCAACACTCTGATATACCCCACACCCCTCACTGTAACACTCTGATATACCCCAAACCCCTCACTGTAACACTCTGATATATCCCACACCCCACACTGAAACACTCTGATATACCCCACACCCCTCACTGTAACACTCTGATATACTCCACACCCCTCACTGTAACATTCTGAGAAATCCCACACTCGTAACTGTGACACTGATATACCCCACACCCCTCACTGCAGCACTCTGATATATCCCACACCCCTCACTGCAACACTCTGATATATCCCACACCCCTCACTGTAACACTCTGATATATCCCACACCCCTCACTGTAACACTCTGATATATCCCACACCCCTCACTGTAACACTCTGATATATCCCACACCCCTCACTGTAACACTCTGATATACCCCACACCCCTCACTGTAACACTCTGATATATCCCACACCCCTCACTGTAACACTCTGATATACCCCACACCCCTCACTGTAACACTCTGATATATCCCACACCCCTCACTGTTACACTCTGATATACCCCACACCCCTCACTGTAACACTCTGATATATCCCACACCCCTCACTGCAGCCCTCTGATATATCCCTCACCCCTCACTGTAACACTCTGATATATCCAACACCCCTTACTGTAACACTCTGATATATCCCACACCCCTCACTGTAACACTCTGATATATCCCACAACCCTCACTGTAACACTCTGATATATCGCACACACCTCTCTGTAACACTCTGATATACCCCGAACCCCTCACTGCAGCTCTCTGATATATCCCACACCCCTCACTGTAACACTCTGATATATCCCACACCCCTCACTGTTACACTCTGTTATATCCCACACCCCTCACTGTAACACTCTGATATACCCCACACCCCTCACTGTAATACTCTGATATACCCCAAACCCCTCACTGCAGAACTCTGATATACCCCACACCCCTCACTGTAACACTCTGATCTACCCCACACCCCTCACTGCAGAACTCTGATATACCCCACACCCCTCACTGTAACACTCTGATATACCCCACACCCCTCACTGTAACACTCTGATATATCCCACACCCCTCACTGTAACACTCTGATATATCCCACACCCCTCACTGTGACACTCTGATATACCCCACACCCCTCACTGTAACACTCTGATATACCCCACACACCTCACTGTAACACTCTGATATACCCCACACCCCTCACTGTAACACTCTGATATTTCCCACACCCCTCACTATAACACTCTGATATATCCCACACCCCTCACTGTTACACTCTGATATATCCCACACACCTCACTGTAACACTCTGATATACCCCACACCCCTCACTGTAACAGTCGGATATACCCCACACCCCTCACTGTAACACTCTGATATACCCCTCACACCTCACTGTAACACTCTGATATACCCCACACCCCTCACTGCAACACTCTGATATAGCCCACACCCCTCACTGTAACACTCTGACATACCCCATACCCCTCACTGTAACACTCTGATATACCCCACACCCCTCACTGTAACACTCTGATATACCCCACACCCCTCACTGTAACACTCTGATATACCCCACACCCCTCACTGTAACACTCTGATATACCCCTCACCCCTCACAGTAACACTCCGATATATCCCACACCCCTCACTGTCACACTCTGATATATCCCACACCCCTCACTGTAACACTCTGATATATCCCACACCCCTCACTGTAACACTCTGAAATATCCCACCCCCCATAATGTAACACTCTGATATGCCCCACACCCCACACTGTAACACTCTGATATACCCCACACCCCTCACTGTAACACTCTGATATACCCCTCACCCTTCACTGTAACAGTCGGATATACCCCACACCCCTCACTGAAACACTCTGATATACCCCACACCCCTCATAGTAAGACTCTGATATACCCCACTCCCCTCACTGTAACACTCTGATATACCCCACACCCCTCACTGTAACACTCTGATATACCCCACACACCTTACTGTAACACTCTGATATACCCCACACCCCTCACTGTAACACTCTGATATACCCCACACCCCTCACTGTAACACTCTGATATACCCCACACCCCTCACTGTAACACTCTGACATACCCCACACCCCTCACTGTAACAGTCTGTTATACCCCACACCCCTCTCTGTAACAGTCTGATATATCCCACACCCCTCACTGTAACAGTCTGATATACCCCACACACCTCACTTTAATCCTCTGATATATCCCACTCCCCTCACTGTAACACTCTGATATATCCCACACCCCTCACTGTAACAATCTGATATACCCCACACCCCTCACTGTAACACTCTGATATACCCCACACCCCTCAATGTAACACTCTGATATATCCAACACCCCTCACTGTTACACTCTGATATATACCACACACCTCACTGTAACTCTCTGATATACCCCACACAACTCACAATAACACTCTGATATATCCCACACCCCTCACTGTAACACACTGATATAACCCACATCCCTCACTGTTACACTCTGATATACCCCACACCCCTCACTGTATCAGTCTGATATACTCCACAACCCTCACTGTAACTCTCTGATATACCCCACGCCCCTCACAGTACCACTCTGATATAACCCACACCGCTGACTGTAACACTCTGATATATCCCACACCCCTCACTGTAACACTCTGATATACCCCACACCCCTCACTGTAACACTCTGATATACCCCACACCCCTCACTGTAACACCCCGATATACACCACACCCCTCACTCTAACACTCTGATATTCCCCACACCCCTCACTGTAACACTCCGATATATCGCACCCCCCTCACTGTAACACTCTGATATATCCCACACCCCTCACTGTAACACTCTGATATATCCCACACTCTTCACTCTAACACTCTGATATACACCACACCACTCACTGTAACACTCTGATATACCCCACACCCCTCACTCTAACATAGATATAACCCACAACCCTCACTGTAACACTCTGATATACGCCACACCACTCACTGTAACACTCTGATATACCCCACACCCCTCACTGTCACACTCTGATATATCCCACATCCCTCACTGCAATCCTCTGATATATCCCACACCCCTCACTGTAACTCTCTGATATACCCCACACCCCTCACTGTCACACTCTGATATATCCCACATCCCTCACTGTATCACTCTGATATATCCCACACCCCTCACTGTAACACTCTGATATATCCCACACCCCTCACTGTAACAATCTGATATACCCCACACCCCTCACTGTAACACTCTGATATACCCCACAACCCTCACTGTAACACACTGATATATCCCACACCCCACACTGTAACACTCAGATATACCCCACACCCCTCACTGTAACACGGTGATATACCCCACACCACTCACTGTAACACTCTGATATATCCCACACCCCTCACTGTAACAATCTGATATATCCCACACCCCTCACTGTAACACTCTGATATAATCCACACCCCTCACTGTAACACTCTGATATACCCCACACCCCTCACTGTAACACTCTGATATATCCCACACCCCTCAGTGTAACACTCTGATATACCCCACACCCCTCACTGTAACACTCTGATATATCCCACACCCCTCACTGTAACACTCTGAAATATCCCACACCCCTCACTGTAACACTCTGATATATCCAACACCCCTCACTGTAACACTCTGATATATCCCACACCCCTCAATGTAACACTCTGATATATCCCACACCCCTCACTGTAACACTCTGATAGACCCCACACCCATCACAGTAACACTCTGATATACCCCACACACCTCACTGTAACACTCTGATATATCCCACACCCCTCACTGTAACACTCTGATATATCCCACACCCCACACAGTAACACTCTGATATATCCCACACGCCTCACTGTAACACTCTGATATACCCCTCACCCATCACTGTAACACTCTGATATACCCCACACCCCTCACTGTAACACTCTGATATATCCCACACCCCTCACTGTAACACTCTAATATATCCCACACCCCTCACTGTAACACTCTGATATATCCCACACCCCTCACTGTAACACACTGATATACCCCACACCCCTCACTGTAACACTCTGATATACCACACACCCCTCATTGTAACACTCTGATATATCCCACACCCCTCACTGTAACACTCTGATATATCCCACACCCCTCACTGTAACACTCTGATATACCCCACACCCCTCACTGTAACACTCTGATATACCCCACACCCCTCACTGAAACACTCTGATATACCCCAAACCCCTCACTGTAACACTCTGATATATCCCACACCCCACACTGAAACACTCTGATATACCCCACACCCCTCACTGTAACACTCTGATACACTCCACACCCCTCACTGTAACATTCTGAGAAATCCCACACTCGTAACTGTGACACTGATATACCACACACCCCTCACTGCAGCACTCTCTTATATACCACACCCCTCACTGCAACACTCTGATATATCCCACACCCCCCACTGTAACACTCTGATATATCCCACACCCCTCACTGTAACACTCTGATATATCCCACACCCCTCAACGTAACACTGTGATATATCCCACACACCTCTCTGTAACACTCTGATATACCCCGCACACCTCACTGCAGCACTCTGATATATCCCACACCCCTCACTGTAACACTCTGATATATCCCACACCCCTCACTGTTACACTCTGTTATATCCCACACCCATGACTGTAACACTCTGATATACCCCACACCCCTCACTGTAACACTCTGATATACCCCACACCCCTCACTGCTGAACTCTGATATACCCCACACCCCTCACTGTAACATTCTGATATACCCCACACCCCTCACTGCAGAACTCTGATATACCCCACACCCCTCACTGTAACACTCTTATATACCCCACACCCCTCACTGTAACACTCTGATATATCCCACACCCATCACTGTAACACTCTGATATATCCCACACACCTCACTGTGACACTCTGATATACCCCACACCCCTCACTGTAACACTCTGATATACCCCACACCCCTCACTGTAACACTCTGATATACCCCACACCCCTCACTGTAACACTCTGATATATCCCACACCCCTCACTATAACACTCTGATATATCCCACACCCCTCACTGTAACACTCTGATATACCACACTCCCCTCACTGTAACACTCTGATATACCCCACACCCCTCAATGTAACACTCTGATATACCCCACACCCCTCACTGTAACAGTCGGATATACCCCACTCCCCTCACTGTAACACTCTGATATACCCCTCACACCTCACTGTAACACTCTGATATACCCCACACCCCTCACAGTAACACTCTGATACACCCCACACCCCTCACTGTAACACTCTGATATATCCCACACCCCTCACTGTAACACTCTGATATACCCCACACCCCTCACTGTAACACTCTGAAATACCCCACACCCCTCACAGTAACACTCTGATATATCCCACGCCCCTCACTGTCACACTCTGATATATCCCACACCCCTCACTGTAACACTCTGATATATCCCACACCCCTCACTGTAACACTCTGAAATATCCCACCCCCCATAATGTAACACTCTGATATACCCCACACCCCACACTGTAACACTCTGATATACCCCACACCCCTCACTGTAACACTCTGATATACCCCTCACCCCTCACTGTAACAGTCGGATATACCCCACACCCCTCACTGTAACACTCTGATATACCCCACACCCCTCACTGTAACACTCTGATATACCCCACACCCCTCACTGCAACACTCTGATATACCCCACACCCCTCACTGTAACACTCTGATATACCCCACACCCCTCATAGTAAGACTCTGATATACCCCACTCCCATCACTGTAACACTCTGATATACCCCACACCCCTCACTGTAACACTCTGATATACCCCACACCCCTCAGTGTAACACTCTGATATACCCCACACCCCTCACTGTAACACTCTGATATATCCCACACCCCTCACTGTAACACTCTGAAATATCCCACACCCCTCACTGTAACACTCTGATATATCCAACACCCCTCACTGTAACACTCTGATATATCCCACACCCCTCAATGTAACACTCTGATATATCCCACACCCCTCACTGTAACACTCTGATAGACCCCACACCCATCACAGTAACACTCTGATATACCCCACACACCTCACTGTAACACTCTGATATATCCCACACCCCTCACTGTAACACTCTGATATATCCCACACCCCACACAGTAACACTCTGATATATCCCACACGCCTCACTGTAACACTCTGATATACCCCTCTCCCATCACTGTAACACTCTGATATACCCCACACCCCTCACTGTAACACTCTGATATATCCCACACCCCTCACTGTAACACTCTGATATATCCCACACCCCTCACTGTAACACTCTGATATATCCCACACCCCTCACTGTAACACACTGATATACCCCACACCCCTGACTGTAACACTCTGATATACCACACACCCCTCATTGTAACACTCTGATATATCCCACACCCCTCACTGTAACACTCTGATATATCCCACACCCCTCACTGTAACACTCTGATATACCCCACACCCCTCACTGTAACACTCTGATATACCCCACACCCCTCACTGAAACACTCTGATATACCCCAAACCCCTCACTGTAACACTCTGATATATCCCACACCCCACACTGAAACACTCTGATATACCCCACACCGCTCACTGTAACACTCTGATACACTCCACACCCCTCAGTGTAACATTCTGAGAAATCCCACACTCGTAACTGTGACACTGATATACCACACACCCCTCACTGCAGCACTCTCTTATATACCACACCCCTCACTGCAACACTCTGATATATCCCACACCCCTCACTGTAACACTCTGATATATCCCACACCCCTCACTGTAACACTCTGATATATCCCACACCCCTCAACGTAACACTGTGATATATCCCACACACCTCTCTGTAACACTCTGATATAACCCGCACACCTCACTGCAGCACTCTGATATATCCCACACCCCTCACTGTAACACTCTGATATATCCCACACCCCTCACTGTTACACTCTGTTATATCCCACACCCATGACTGTAACACTCTGATATACCCCACACCCCTCACTGTAACACTCTGATATACCCCACACCCCTCACTGCTGAACTCTGATATAACCCACACCCCTCACTGTAACACTCTGATATACCCCACACCCCTCACTGCAGAACTCTGATATACCCCACACCCCTCACTGTAACACTCTTATATACCCCACACCCCTCACTGTAACAATCTGATATATCCCACACCCCTCACTGTAACACTCTGATATATCCCACACACCTCACTGTGACACTCTGATATACCCCACACCCCTCACTGTAACACTCTGATATACCCCACACCCTTCACTGTAACACTCTGATATACCCCACACCCCTCACTGTAACACTCTGATATATCCCACACCCCTCACTATAACACTCTGATATATCCCACACCCCTCACTGTAACACTCTGATATACCACACTCCCCTCACTGTAACACTCTGATATACCCCACACCCCTCAATGTAACACTCTGATATACCCCACACCCCTCACTGTAACAGTCGGATATACCCCACTCCCCTCACTGTAACACTCTGATATACCCCTCACACCTCACTGTAACACTCTGATATACCCCACACCCCTCACAGTAACACTCTGATACACCCCACACCCCTCACTGTAACACTCTGATATATCCCACACCCCTCACTGTAACACTCTGATATACCCCACACCCCTCACTGTAACACTCTGAAATACCCCACACCCCTCACAGTAACACTCTGATATATCCCACGCCCCTCACTGTCACACTCTGATATATCCCACACCCCTCACTGTAACACTCTGATATATCCCACACCCCTCACTGTAACACTCTGAAATATCCCACCCCCCATAATGTAACACTCTGATATACCCCACACCCCACACTGTAACACTCTGATATACCCCACACCCCTCACTGTAACACTCTGATATACCCCTCACCCCTCACTGTAACAGTCGGATATACCCCACACCCCTCACTGTAACACTCTGATATACCCCACACCCCTCACTGTAACACTCTGATATACCCCACACCCCTCACTGCAACACTCTGATATACCCCACACCCCTCACTGTAACACTCTGATATACCCCACACCCCTCATAGTAAGACTCTGATATACCACACTCCCATCACTGTAACACTCTGATATACCCCACACCCCTCACTGTAACACTCTGATATACCCCACACCCCTCACTGTAACACTCTGATATATCCCACACCCCTCACTGTAACACTCTGATATATCCCACACCCCTCACTGTAACACTCTGATATATCCCACACCCCTCACTGTAACACTCTGATATACCTCACACCCCTCACTGTAACACTCTGATATATCCCACACCCCTCACTGTAACACTCTGATATACCCCACACCCCTCACTGTAACACTCTGATATATCCCACACCCCTCACTGTTACACTCTGATATACCCCACACCCCTCACTGTAACACTCTGATATATCCCACACCACTCACTGCAGCACTCTGATATATCCCTCACCCCTCACTGTAACACTCTGATATATCCAACACCCCTCACTGTAACACTCTGATATATCCCACACCCCTCACTGTAACACTCTGATATATTCCACATCCCTCACTGTAACACTCTGATATACCCCACACCCGTCAATGTAACACTCTGTTATATCCCACACCCCTCACTGTTACACTCTGATATATCCCACAACCCTCACTGTAACACTCTGATATACCCCACACCCGTCACTGTAACACTCTGTTATATCCCACACCCCTCAATGTAACACTCTGATATATCCCACACACCTCTCTGTAACACTCTGATATACCCCGAACCCCTCACTGCAGCACTCTGATATATCCCACACCCCTCACTGTAACACTCTGATATATCCCACACCCCTCACTGTTACACTCTGTTATATCCCACACCCCTCACTGTAACACTCTGATATACCCCACACCCCTCACTGCAGAACTCTGATATACCCCACACCCCTCACTGTAACACTCTGATATACCCCACACCCCTCACTGTAACACTCTGATATATCCCACACCCCTCACTGTAACACTCTGATATATCCCACACCCCTCACTGTGACACTCTGATATACACCACACCCCTCACTGTAACACTCTGATATACCCCACACACCTCACTGTAACACTCTGATATACCCCACACCCCTCACTGTAACACTCTGATATTTCCCACACCCCTCACTATAACACTCTGATATATCCCACACCCCTCACTGTAACACTCTGATATATCCCACACACCTCACTGTAACACTCTGATATACCCCACACCCCTCACTGTAACAGTCGGATATACCCCACACCCCTCACTGTAACACTCTGATATACCCCTCACACCTCACTGTAACACTCTGATATACCCCACACCCCTCACTGCAACACTCTGATATACCCCACACCCCTCACTGTAACACTCTGACATACCCCACACCCCTCACTGTAACACTCTGATATACACCACACCCCTCACTGTAACACTCTGATATACCCCACACCCCTCACAGTAACACTCTGATATACCCCACACCCCTCACTGTAACACTCTGATATACCCCACACCCCTCACAGTAACACTCCGATATATCCCACACCCCTCACTGTCACACTCTGATATATCCCACACCCCTCACTGTAACACTCTGATATATCCCACACCCCTCACTGTTACACTCTGAAATATCCCACCCCCCATAATGTAACACTCTGATATACCCCACACCCCACACTGTAACACTCTGATATACCCCTCACCCCTCACTGTAACAGTCGGATATACCCCACACCCCTCACTGTAACACTCTGATATACCCCACACCCCTCATAGTAAGACACTGATATACCCCACTCCCCTCACTGTAACACTCTGATATACCCCACACCCCTCACTGTAACACACTGATATACCCCACACACCTTACTGTAACACTCTGATATACCCCACACCCCTCACTGTAACACTCTGATATACCCCACACCCCTCACTGTAACACTCTGATATACCCCACACCCCTCACTGTAACACTCTGACATACCCCACACCCCTCACTGTAACAGTCTTTTATACCCCACACCCCTCTCTGTAACAGTCTGATATATCCCACACCCCTCACTGTAACAGTCTGATATACCCCACACACCTCACTTTAATCCTCTGATATATCCCACTCCCCTCACTGTAACACTCTGATATATCCAACACCCCTCACTGTTACACTCTGATATATCCCACACCCCTCACTGTAACAATCTGATATACCCCACACCCCTCACTGTAACACTCTGATATACCCCACACCCCTCAATGTAACACTCTGATATATCCAACACCCCTCACTGTTACACTCTGATATATACCACACACCTCACTGTAACTCTCTGATATACCCCACACCACTCACAATAACACTCTGATATACCCCACACCCCTCACTGTAACACACTGATATAACCCACACCCCTCACTGTTACACTCTGATATACACCACACCCCTCACTGTATCACTCTGATATACTCCACAACCCTCACTGTAACACTCTGATATACCCCACGCCCCTCACAGTACCACTCTGATATAACCCACACCGCTGACTGTAATACTCTGATATATCCCACACCCCTCACTGTAACACTCTGATATACCCCACACCCCTCACTGTAACACTCTGATATACCCCACACCCCTCACTGTAACACCCCGATATACACCACACCCCTCACTCTAACACTCTGATATTCCCCACACCCCTCACTGTAACACTCCGATATATCCCACCCCCCTCACTGTAACACTCTGATATATCCCACACCCCTCACTGTAACACTCTGATATATCCCACACTCTTCACTCTAACACTCTGATATACACCACACCACTCACTGTAACACTCTGATATACCCCACACCCCTCACTCTAACATAGATATAACCCACACCCCTCACTGTAACACTCTGATATACGCCACACCCCTCACTGTAACACTCTGATATACCCCACACCACTCACTGTCACACTCTGATATATCCCTCATCCCTCACTGTATCACTCTGATATATCCCACACCCCTCACTGTAACACTCTGATATATCCCACACCCCTCACTGTAACAATCTGATATACCCCACACCCCTCACTGTAACACTCTGATATACCCCACAACCCTCACTGTAACACTCTGATATATCCCACATCCCTCACTGTATCACTCTGATATATCCCACACCCCTCACTGTAACACTCTGATATATCCCACACCCCTCACTGTAACAATCTGATATACCCCACACCCCTCACTGTAACACTCTGATATACCCCACAACCCTCACTGTAACACTCTGATATATCCCACACCCCTCACTGTAACACTCAGATATACCCCACACCCCTCACTGTAACACTGTGGTATACCCCACACCACTCACTGTAACACTCTGATATATCCCACACCCCTCACTGTAACAATCTGATATATCCCACACCCCTCACTGTAACACTCTGATATAATCCACACCCCTCACTGTAACACTCTGATATACCCCACACCCCTCACTGTAACACTCTGATATATCCCACACCCCTCATTGTAACACTCTGATATACCCCACACCCCTCACTGTAACACTCTGATATATCCCACACCCCTCACTGTAACACTCTGAAATATCCCACACCCCTCACTGTAACACTCTGATATATCCAACACCCCTCACTGTAACACTCTGATATATCCCACACCCCTCAATGTAACACTCTGATATATCCCACACCCCTCACTGTAACACTCTGATAGACCCCACACCCATCACAGTAACACTCTGATATACCCCACACACCTCACTGTAACACTCTGATATATCCCACACGCCTCACTGTAACACTCTGATATATCCCACACCCCACACAGTCACACTCTGATATATCCCACACGCCTCACTGTAACACTCTGATATACCCCTCACCCATCACTGTAACACTCTGATATACCCCACACCCCTCACTGTAACACTCTGATATATCCCACACCCCTCACTGTAACACTCTGATATATCCCACACCCCTCACTGTAACACTCTGATATATCCCACACCCCTCACTGTAACACACTGATATACCCCACACCCCTCACTGTAACACTCTGATATACCACACACCCCTCACTGTAACACTCTGATATATCCCACACCCCTCAATGTAACACTCTGATATATCCCACACCCCTCACTGTAACACTCTGATATACCCCACACCCCTCACTGTAACACTCTGATATACCCCACACCCCTCACTGTAGCACTCTGATATACCCCAAACCCCTCACTGTAACACTCTGATATATCCCACACCCCACACTGAAACACTCTGATATACCCCACACCCCTCACTGTAACACTCTGATATATCCCACACTTGTCAGTGTAGCACTCTGATATGCCCCACTCCCCTCACTGTAACACTCTGATATACCCCACACCCCTCACTGTAACACTTTGATATACCACACACCCCTCACTGTAACACTCTGATATATCCCACACCTCTCACTCTAACACTCTGATATATCCCACACCACTCAGTGTAACACTCCGATATATCCACCCCCCTCACTGTAACACTCTGATATATCCCACACCCCTCACTGTAACATAGATATAACCCACACCCCTCACTGTAACACTCTGATATACCCCACACTCCTCAATGTAACACTCTGATATATCCCACACCCCTCACTGTAACACACTGATATACGCCACACCCCTCATTGTAACACTCTGATATACCCCACACCCCTCACTGTAACACTCTGATATATCCCACACCCCTCACTGTAACAGTCTAATATACCCCACACCCCTCACTGTAAAACTCTGATATACCCCACACCCCTCACTGTAACACTCTGATATATCCCACATCCCTCACTGTAACACTCTGATATACCTCACACCCCTCACTGTAATAAAGATTTAACCCACACCCCTCACTGTAACACTCCGATATACACCAAGCCCCTACGATAGCACTGATGTACCCTGCACCCCTCACTGTAACACTCTGATATACCCCACACCCCTAACTGTAACACCCTGATATACCCCACACCCCTCACTGTAACACTCTGATATACACCACGCCCCTACTGTAGCACTGATGTTCCCTGCATCCCTCACTGTAACACTCTGATATAACTCACTCCCCTCACTGTAACACCCTGATATACCCCACACCCCTCACTGTAACACTCTGATATAACCCACACCCCTCACTGTTACACTCTGATATATTCCACACCCCTCACTGCAACACTCTGATATACCCCACACCCCTCACTGTAACACTCTGATATACCCCACACCCCTCACTGTAACACTCTGATATACCCCACACCCTCACTGTAACACTCTGATATACCCCACAACCCTCACTGTAACAGTCGGATATACCCCACACCCCTCACTGTAACAATCTGATATACCCCACACCCCTCACTGTAACACTCTGATATATCCCACACCCCTCACTGTAACACTGATTTACCCCACACCCCTCACTGCAGCACTCTGATATATTCCACACACCTCACTATAACACTCTGATATATCCCACAACCCTCACTGTAACACTCTGATATATCCCACACCCCCCACTGTAACACTCAGATATATCCCACACCCCTCACTGTAACACTCTGATATATCCCACACCCCTCACTGTAACACTCTGATATATCCCACACCCCTCACTGTAACACTCTGATATACCCCACACCCCTCACTGTAACATTCTGATATATCCCACACCCCTCACTGTAACCCTCTGATACCCCACACCCCTCACTGTAACACTCTGATATATCCCACACCCCTCACTGTAACACTCTGATATATCCCACACCCCTCACTGTAAGACTCTGATATACCCCACACCCCTCACTGTAACAATCTGGTATACCCCACACCCCTCACTGTAACACTCTGATATACAACGCACCCCTCACTGCAGCACTCTGATATATCCCACACCCCTCACTGTAACAGCCTGATATATCCCACACCCCTCACTGTTACACTCTGATATATCCCACACCCCTCACTTTAACACTGATATACCCCAAACCCCTCACTGCAGCACTCTGATATATCCCACACACCTCACTGTATCACTCTGATATACACCACACCCCTCACTGTAACACTCTGATATATCCCACACCCCCCACTGTAACACTCTGATATATCCCACACCCCTCACTGTAACACTCTGATATATCCCACACCCCTCACTGTAACACTCTGATATATCCCACACCCCCCACTGTAACACTCTGATATATCCCACACCCCTCACAGTAACACTCTGATATATCCCACACCCCTCACTGTAACACTCTGATATATCCCACACCCCTCACTGTAACACTCTGATATAACCCACACCCCTCACTGTAACACTCTGATATACCCCACACCCCTCACTGTAAGACTCTGATATACACCACCCCCCTCACTGTAACACTCTGATATATCCCACACCCCTCACTGTAACACTCTGATATACCCCACACCCCTCACTGTAACACTCTGATATACACCACACCCCTCACTGTAACACTCTGATATACCCCACACCCCTCACTGTAACACTCTGATATACACCGCACCCCTCACTGCAGCACTCTGATATACCCCACAACACTCACTGTAACACTCTGATATACACCGCACCCCTCACTGCAACACTCTGATATACCCCACACCCCTCACTGTAACACTCTAATATACCCCACACACCTCACTGTAACACTCTGATATACCCCACGCCCCTCACTGTAACACTCTGATATACCCCTCGCCCCTCAATATAACACTCTGATATAGCCTTCACCACGCACTGTAGCACTCTGATATAGCCCTCACCCCTCACTGTAACACTCTGATATAGGCCTCACCACTCACTGTAGCACTCTGATATAGCCCTCACCCCTCACTGTAACACTCTGATATACCCCTCACCCCTCACTGTAACACCCTGATATGCCCACGCACCTCACTGTAACACTCTGATATACCCCACACCTCTCACTGTAACACTCTGATATATCCCACACCCCTCACTGTAACTCTCTGATATACCCCGCACCCCTCACTGTAACACTCTGATATATCCCACACCCTCACTGTAACACTCTGATATACCCCACACCCCTCACTGTAACACTCTGATATAACGCACACCCCTCACTGTAACACTCTGATATATCCCACACCCCTCACTGTAACACTCTGATATACACCACACCCCTCACTGTAACACTCTAATATACCCCACACCCCTCACTGTAACACTCTGATATACAACACACCCCTCACTGTAACACTCTGATATATCCAACACCCCTCACTGTAACACTCTGATATACCGCACACCCCTCACTGTAACATTCTGATATACCCCACACCCCTCATTGTAATACTCTGATATACCCCACACACCTCACTGGAACACTCTGAAAAACCCCACACCCCTCATTGTAACACTCTGATATACCCCACACCCCTCACTGTAACACTCTGATATACCCCACACCCCTCACTGTAACACTCTGATATACCCCACACCCCTCATTGTAACACTCTGATATACCCCACACCCCTCATTGGAACACTCTGATATACCCCACACCCCTCACTGTAACACTCTGATATACCCCACACCCCTCACTGTAACACCCTGATATACCCCACAAGCCTCACTGTAACACTCTGATATAACCCACACCCCTCACTGTAACACTCTGATATACCCCACACCCCTCACTGTAACACTCTGATATACCCCACACCCCTCACTGTAACACTCTGATATATCCCACATCCCTCACTGTGACACTCTGATATATCCCACACCCCTCACTGTAACACTCTGATATACCCCACACCCCTCACTGTAACACTCTGATATATCCCACATCCCTCACTGTAACACTCTGACATATCCCACACCCCTCACTGCAACATTCTGATATATGCCACACCCCTCACTGTAACACTCTGATATACCACACATCCCTCACTGTAACACTCTGATGTACCCCACACCCCTCACTGTAACACTCTGATATACGCCACACCCCACACTGTAACACTCTGATATACCACAGACCCCTCACTGTAACACTCTGATATACCTCACACCCCTCACTGTAACACACTGATATATCCCACACCCCTCACTGTAACACTCTGATATACCACACACCACTCACTGTAACACTCTGATATACCCCACACCCTTCACTGTAACACTCTGATATATCCAACACCCCTCACTGTAACACTCTGATATACAGCACACCCCTCACTGTAACATTCTGATATAACCCACACCCCTCATTGTAACACTCTGATATACCCCACACCCCTCACTGTAACACTCTCATGTACCACACAACCCTCACTGTAACACTCTGATATACCCCACACCCCACACTGTAACACTCTGATATACCACAGACCCCTCACTGTAACACTCTGATATACCTCACACCCCTCACTGTAACACACTGATATATCCCACACCCCTCACTGTAACACTCTGATATACCACACACCCCTCACTGTAACACTCTGATATATCCAACACCCCTCACTGTAACACTCTGATATACCCCACACCCTTCACTGTAACACTCTGATATATCCAACACCCCTCACTGTAACACTCTGATATACAGCACACCCCTCACTGTAACATTCTGATATAACCCACACCCCTCATTGTAACACTCTGATATACCCCACACCCCTCACTGTAACACTCTGATAAACCCCACACCCCTCATTGTAATGCTCTGATATACCCCACACCCCTCACTGTAACACTCTGATATACCCCACACCCCTCACTGTAACACTCTGATATGCCCCACAACCCTCACTGTAACACTCTGATATACACCACACCACTGCTGTAGCACTGATATACCCTGCACCCCTCACTGTAACACTCTGATATACCCCACACCCCTCACTGTAACACTCTGATATACCCCACACCCCTCACTGTAACACCCTGACATACCCCACAACCCTCACTGTAACACTCTGATATAACCCACACCCCTCACTGTAACACTCTGATATATCTCACACCCCTCACTGCAAAACTCTGATATACCCCACACCCCTCACTGTAACACTCTGATATACCCCACACTCCTCACTGTAACACTCTGATATACCCCACACCCCTCACTGTAACACTCTGATATACCCCACAACCCTCACTGTAACAGTCGGATATACCCCACACCCCTCACTGTAACAGTCTGATATACCCCACACCCCTCACTGTAACACTCTGATATACCCCACACCCCTCACTGTAACACTGATATACCCCACACCCCTCACTGTAACACTCTGATATACCCCACACCCCTCACTGTAACACTCTGAAATATCCCACACCACTCACTGTAACACTCTGATATATCCCACACTGCCCACTGTAACACTCTGATATATCCCACACCCCTCACTGTAACACTCTGACATATCCCACACCCCTCACTGTAACAGTCTTATATATCCCACACCCCTCACTGCATCATTCTGATATACCGCACACCCCTCACTGTAACTCTCTGATATATCCCACACCCCTCACTGTAACAATCTGATATACCCCAAACCCCTCACTGTAACACTCTGATATATGCCGCACCCCTCACTGTAACACTCTGATATATCCCACACCCCTCGCTGTTACACTCTGATATATCCCACAACCCTCACTGTAACACTCTGATATACCCCACACCCCTCACTGTATCACTCTGATATATCCCACATCCCTCACTGTGACACTCTGATATATCCCACACCCCTCACTGTAACACTCTGATATACCCCACACCCCTCACTGTAACACTCTGATATATCCCACATCCCTCACTGTAACACTCTGACATATCCCACACCCCTCACTGCAACACTCTGATATACCCCACACCCCTCACTGTAACACTCTGATATACCCCACACCCCTCACTGTAACACTCTGATATACCCCACACCCCTCACTGTAACACTCTGATAAACCCCACAACCCTCACTGTAACAGTCGGATATACCCCACACCCCTCACTGTAGCAGTCTGATATACCCCACACCCCTCACTGTAACACTCTGATATACCCCACACCCCTCACTGTAACACTGATATACCCCACACCCCTCACTGCAGCACTCTGATATATTCCACACACCTCACTGTAATACTCTGATATATCCCACACCCCACACTGTAAGACTCTGATATATCCCACACTGCCCACTGTAACACTCTGATATATCCCACACCCCTCACTGTAACAGTCTGATATATCCCACACCCCTCACTGTAACACTCTGATATATCCCACACCCCTCACTGTAACACTCTGATATACCCCACACCCCTCACTGTAACACTCTGATATATGCCACACCCCTCACTGTAACACTCTGATATATCCCACACCCCTCACTGTAACACTCTGATATAGCCCACACCCCTCACTGTAACACTCTGATATACCCCACACCCCTCACTGTAACACTCTGATATACACCGCACCCCTCACTGCAGCACTCTGATATATCCCACACCACTCACTGTAACACTCTGATATATCCCACACCCCTCACTGTTACACTCTGATATATCCCACAACCCTCACTGTAAAACTCTGATATACCCCACACCCCTCCCTGTAACACTCTGATATACACCACACCCCTCACTGTAACATTCTGATATATGCCACACCCCTCACTGTAACACTCTGATATACCACACATCCCTCACTGTAACACTCTGATGTACCCCACACCCCTCACTGTAACACTCTGATATACGCCACACCCCACACTGTAACACTCTGATATTTCCCACACCCCTCCCTGTAACACTCTGATATATCCCACACCCCTCACTGTAACACTCTGATATACAAAACATCCCTCACTGTAACACTCTGATGTACCCCACACCCCGCACTGTAACACTCTGATATAACACACATCGCTCACTGTAACACTCTGATATACCACACACCCCTCACTGTAACACTCTGATATACCCCACACCCCTCACTGTAACACTCTGATATACCCCACACCCCTCACTGTTACACTCTGATATACCCCACACCCCTCACAGTAACACTCTGATATATCCCACACACCTCACTGTAACACTCTTATATATCCGACACCCCTCACTGTAACACTCTGATATACCCCACACCCATCATTGTTACACTCTGATATACCCCTCACCCCTCACTGTAACACTCTGATGTACCCCACACCCATCATTGTTACACTCTGATATACCCCTCACCCCTCACTGTAACACTCTGATGAACCCCACACCACTCGCTGTAACACTCTGATATAACCCACACCCCTCACTGTAACACTCTGTATATTCCACACCCCTCACTGCAACACACTGATATACCCTACACCCCTCACTGTAACACTCTGATATACCCCACACCCCTCACTGTAACACTCTGATATACCCCACACCCCTCACTGTAACACTCTGATATACCCCACAACCCTCACTGTAACACTGATATAGCCCAAACCCCTCACTGTAACACTCTGATATACCCGACACCCCTCACTGTAACACACTGATATACACCGCACCCCTCACTGCAGCACTCTGATATAACCCACAACCATCACTGTAACACTCTGATATATCCCACACCCCTCACTGTTACACTCTGATATATCCCACAACCATCACTGTAACACTCTGATATACCCCACACCCCTCACTGCAGCACTCTGATATAAACCACACCCCTCACTGTTACACTCTGATATATCCCACAACCCTCACTGTAACACTCTGATATATCCCACACCCCTCACTGTAACAGTCTGATATACCCCACACCCCTCACTGTAACACTCTGATATACCCCACACCCCTCACTGTAACACTGATATACCCCAAACCCCTCACTGCAGCACTCTGATATATCCCACACACCTCACTGTAACACTCTGATATATCCCACACCCCTCACTGTAACACTCTGATATACCCCACACCCCTCACTGTAACACTCTGATATATCCCACACCCCTCACTGTAACACTCTGATATACCACACACCACTCACTGTAACACTCTGATATACCCCACACCCCTCACTGTAACACTCTGATATATCCCACACCCCTCACTGTAACACTCTGATATATCCCACACCCCTCACTGTAACACTCTCATGTACCACACAACCCTCACTGTAACATTCTGATATAACCCACACCCCTCATTGTAACACTCTGATATACCCCACACCCCTCACTGTAACACTCTGATAAACCCCACACCCCTCATTGTAATACTCTGATATACCCCACACCCCTCACTGTAATACTCTGATATACCCCACACCCCTCACTGTAACACTCTGATATGCCACACAAGCCTCACTGTAACACTCTGATATACACCACACCCCTGCTGTAGCACTGATATACACTGCACCCCTCACTGTAACACTCTGATATACCCCACACCCCTCACTGTAACACTCTGATATACCCCACACCCCTCACTGTAACACCCTGATATACCCCACAACCCTCACTGTAACACTCTGATATAACCCACACCCCTCACTGTAACACTCTGATATATCCCACACCCCTCACTGCAAAACTCTGATATACCCCACACCCCTCACTGTAACACTCTGATATACCCCACACTCCTCACTGTAACACTCTGATATACCCCACACCCCTCACTGTAACACTCTGATATACCCCACAACCCTCACTGTAACAGTCGGATATACCCCACACCCCTCACTGTAACAGTCTGATATACCCCACACCCCTCACTGAAACACTCTGATATACCCCACACCCCTCACTGTAACACTGATATACCCCACACCCCTCACTGCAGCACTCTGATATATCCCACACACCTCACTGTAACACTCTGAAATATCCCACACCACTCACTGTAACACTCTGATATATCCCACACTGCCCACTGTAACACTCTGATATATCCCACACCCCTCACTGTAACACTCTGACATATCCCACACCCCTCACTGTAACAGTCTTATATATCCCACACCCCTCACTGTAATATTCTGATATACCCCACACCCCTCACTGTAACACTCTGATATATCCCACACCCCTCACTGTAACAATCTGATATACCCCAAACCCCTCACTGTAACACTCTGATATATGCCGCACCCCTCACTGTAACACTCTGATATATCCCACACCCCTCGCTGTTACACTCTGATATATCCCACAACCCTCACTGTAAAACTCTGATATACCCCACACACCTCCCTGTAACACTCTGATATACCCCACACCACTCACTGTAACACTCTGATATACCCCACACCCGTCACTGTAACACTCTGATATATCCCACACCCCTCACGGTAACACTCTGATATACCCCACACCCCTCACTGCAGCACTCTGATATATCCCACACCCCTCACTGTAACACTCTGATATATACCACACCCCTCACTGTAACACTCTGATATACCAAACAACTCTCACTGTAACATTCTGATGTACCCCACACCCCTCACTGTAACACTCTGATATACCCCACACCAAACACTGTAACACTCTGATATACCCCACACCCCTCACTGTAACACTCTGATATACCCCACACCCCTCACTGCAACAATCTGATATACCCCACACCCCTCACTGTAACATTCTGATATACCCCACACCCCTCACTGTAACACTCTGATATACCCCACACCTCTCACTGTAACACTCTGATATACCCCACACCCCTCGCTGTAACACTCTGATATACCCCACACCCCTCACTGTAACACTCTGATATACCCCACACCCCACACTGTAACACTCTGATATATCCCACACACCTCACTGTAACATTCTGATATATCCCTCACCCGTCACTGTAACATTCTGATATATCCCACACCCGTCAATGTAACACTCTGATATATCCCACAGCCCTCACTGCAGCACTCTGATATATCCCACACCCCTCACTGTAACACTCTGATATTCCCCACACCCCTCACTGTAACACTCTGATAAACGCCACACCCCTCACTGTAACACTCTGATATACCCCTCGCCCCTCACTGTAACACTCTGATATATCCCTCGCCCCTCACTGTAACACTCTGATATAGCCGACACCCCTCACTGTAACACCCCGATATACACCACACCCCTCACTGTAACACCCTGATATACCCCACACACCTCACTGTAATACTCTGATATACCCCACACCCCTCACTGTAACACTCTGATATATCCCACACCCCTCACTGTAACTCTCTGATATACACCACACCCCTCACTGTAACACTCTGATATATCCCACACCCCTCACTGTAACTGTCTGATATATCCCACACCCTCACTGTAAAACTATGATATAACCCACACCCCTCACTGTAACACTCTGATATACCCCACACCCCTCACTGTAACACTCTGATATACCCCACACCCCTCACTGTAACACTCTGATATATCCCACACCCCTCACTGTAACACTCTGATATACCCCACACCCCTCACTGTAACACTCTGATATACCCCGCACCCCTCACTGTAACACTCTGATATACCCCACATCCCTCACTGTATCACTCCGATATATCCCACACACCTCACTGTAACACTCTGATATACCCCACACCACTCACTGTAACACTCTAATATATCCCACACCCCTCATTGTAACTCTCTGATATATCCCACACCCTCACTGTAACACTCTGATATACCCCAAACCCCTCACTGTAACACTCTGATATACCCCACACCCCTCACTGTAACACTCTGATATATACCACACCCCTCACTGTAACACTCTGATATACCCCACACCCCTCATGGTAACACTCTGATATACCCCACACCCCTCACTGTAAAACTCTGAAATACCCCACACCCCTCAATGTAACACTCTGATATATCCAAGACCCTTCACTGTAACACTCTGATATACCCAACACCCCTCTCTGTAACACTCTGATATATCCCACACTCGTCACTGTAACAATCTGATATATCCCACACCCCTCACTGTAACACTCTGATATACACCACACCCCTCACTGTAACACTCTGATATACCCCACACCCCTCACTGTAACACTCTGATATATCCCACACGACTCACTGTAACACTCTGATATATCCAACACCCCTCACTGTAACACTCTGATATACACCACACCCCTACTTTAGCACTGATATACCCTGCACCCCTCACTGTAACACTCTGATATACCCCACACCCCTCACTGTAACACTCTGATATACCCCACAACCCTCACTGTAACACCCTGATATACCCCACAACCGTCAATGTAACACTCTGATATAACACACACCCCTCACTGTAACACTCTGATATATCCCACACCCCTCACTGCAACATTCTGATATACCCCACACCCCTCACTGTAACACTCTGATATACCCCACACCCCTCACTGTATCACTCTGATATACCCCACACCCCTCACTGTTACACTCTGATAAACCCCACAACCCTCACTGTAACAGTCGGATATACCCCACACCCCTCACTGTAACACTCTGATATACCCCACACCCCTCACTGTAAAACTCTGTTATACCCCACACCTCTCACTGTAACACTGATATACCCCACACCCCTCACTGCAGCCCTCTGATATATCGCACACACCTCACTGTACACTCTGATATATCCCACACCCCTCACTGTAACACTCTGATATATCCCACACTGCCAACTGTAACACTCTGATATATCCCACACCCATCACTGTAACACTCTGATATATCCCACACCCCTCACTGTAACACTCTGATATACTCCACACCCCTCACTGTAACACTCTGATATATCCCACACCCCTCACTGTAACTCTCTGATATACACCACACCCCTCACTGTAACACTCTGATATATCCCACACCCCTCACTGTAACTGTCTGATATATCCCACACCCTCACTGTAAAACTATGATATATCCCACACCCCTCACTGTAACACTCTGATATACCCCACACCCCTCACTGTAACACTCTGATATACCCCACACCCCTCACTGTAACACTCTGATATATCCCACACCCCTCACTGTAACACTCTGATATATCCCACACCCCTCACTGTAACACTCTGATATACCCCGCACCCCTCACTGTAACACTCTGATATACCCCACATCCCTCACTGTATCACTCCGATATATCCCACACACCTCACTGTAACACTCTGATATACCCCACACCCCTCACTGTAACACTCTAATATATCCCACACCCCTCATTGTAACTCTCTGATATATCCCACACCCTCACTGTAACACTCTGATATACCCCACACCCCTCACTGTAACACTCTGATATACACCACACCCCTCACTGTAACACTATGATATATCCCACACCCCTCACTGTAACACTCTGATATACCCCACACCCCTCACGGTAACACTCTGATATACCCCACACCCCTCACTGTAAAACTCTGAAATACCCCACACCTCTCAATGTAACACTCTGATATATCCAACACCCTTCACTGTAACACTCTGATATACGCAACACCCCTCTCTGTAACACTCTGATATATCCCACACTCCTCACTGTAACACTCTGATATATCCCACACTCCTCACTGTAACACTCTGATATACCCCACACCCCTCACTGTAACACTCTGATATACCCCACACCCCTCACTGTAACACTCTGATATATCCCACACCACTCACTGTAACACTCTGATATATGCAACACCCCTCACTGTAACACTCTGATATACACCACACCCCTACTTTAGCGCTGATATACCCTGCACCCCTCACTGTAACACTCTGATATACCCCACACCCCTCACTGTAACACTCTGATATACCCCACAACCCTCACTGTAACACCCTGATATACCCGACAACGGTCAATGTAACACTCTGATATAAGACACACCCCTCACTGTAACACTCTGATATATCCCACACCCCTCACTGCAACATTCTGATATACCCCACACCCCTCACTGTAACACTCTGATATACCCCACACCCCTCACTGTAACAGTCGGATATACCCCACACCTCTCACTGTAACACTGATATACCCCACACCACTCACTGCAGCACTCTGATATACCGCACACCCCTCACTGTAACACTCTGATATACCCCACACCCCTCACTGTAACACTCTGATATATCCCACACTGCCAACTGTAACACTCTGATATATCCCACACCCATCACTGTAACACTCTGATATATCCCACACCCCTCACTGTAACACTCTGATATATCCCACACCCCTCACTGTAACACTCTGGTATACCCCACACCGCTCTCTGTAACACTCTGATAAATCCCACACCCCTCACTGTAACACTCTGATATATCCCACACCCCTCACTGTAACACTCTGATATATCCCATACCCCTCACTGTTACACTCTGATATATCCCACAACACTCACTGTAAAACTCTGATATACCCCACACCCCTCCCTGTAACACTCTGATATACCCCACACCCCTCACTGCAGCACTCTGATATATCCCACACCCCTCACTGTAACACTCTGATGTACCCCACACCACTCATAGTAACACTCTGATATATCCCACACACCTCACTGTAACACTCTTATATATCCCACACCCCTCACTGTAACACTCTGATATATCCCACACCCCTCAATATAACACTCTGATATACCACACACCCCTCACTTTAACACACTGATATATCCCACACCCCTCACTGTAACACACTGATATATCCCACACCCCTCACTGTAACACTCTGATATATCACACACCCCTCACTGTAACACTCTGATATACCCCACACCCCTCACTGTAACACTCTGATATACCCCACACCCCTCACTGTAACACACTGATATATCCCACAGCCCTCACTGTAACACTCTGATATACCCCACATCCATCATTGTTACACTCTGATATACCCCTCACCACTCACTGTAACACTCTGATATACCCCACACCACTCACTGTAACACTCTGATATACCCCTCGCCCCTCACTGTAACACTCTGATATACCCCACACCCCTCACTGTAACACTCTGATATATCCCACACCCCTCACTGTAACACTCTGATATACCCCACACCCCTCACTGTAACACTCTGATATATCCCACACCCCTCACTGTAACACTCTGATATACCCCTCGCCCCTCACTGTAACACTCTGATATACCCCTCACCCCTCACTGTAACACTCTGATATATCCCACACCCCTCACTGTAACACTCTGATATATCCCACACCCCTCACTGCAGCACTCTGATATATCCCACAGCCCTCACTGTAACACTCTGATATACCCCACACCCCTCACTATAACACTCTGATATACCCCACAAACCTCACTGTAACACTCTGATATACCCCACAAACCTCACTGTAACACTCTGATATACCCCACAAACCTCACTGTAACACTCTGATATACCCCACCCCCCTCACTGTAACACTCTGATATATCCCACACCCCTCACTGTAACTCTCTGATATATCCCACACCCTCACTGTAACACTCTGATATATCCCACACCCCTCACTGTAATACTCTGATATATCCCTCACCCCTCACTGTAACACTCTGATGTATCCCACACCCCTCACTGTAACACTCTAATATACCCCACACCCCTCACTGTAACACTCTGATATACCCCACCCCCCTCACTGTAACACTCTGATATACCCCACACCCCTCACTGTAACACTCTGATATATCCCACACCCCTCACTGTAACATTCTGATATATCCAACACCCCTCACTGTAACACTCTGATATACCCCATACCCCTCAATGTAACATTCTGATATACCCCACACCCCTCACTGTAACACTCTGATATACCCCATACCCCTCACTGTAACACTCAGATATACCCCACACCCCTCACTGTAACACTCTGATATACCCCATACCCCTCACTGCAACACTCTGATATACCCCACACACCTCACTGTAACACTCTGATAAACCCCACACCCCTCATTGTAACACTCTGATATACCCCACACCCCTCACTGTAACACTCTGATATACCACACACCCCTCACTGTAACACTCTGATATAACCCACACCCCTCACTATAACACTCTGATATATCCCACGCCCCACACTGCAACACTCTGATATAACTCACACCCCTCACTGTAACACTCAGATATATCGCACACCCCTCACTGTAACACTCTGGTATAATCCACACCCCTCACTGTAACACTCTGATATACCCCTCACCCCTCACTGTAACACTCTGATATACCCCGCGCCCCTCACTGTAACACTCTGATATAGCCCTCACCCCTCACTGTAGCACTCTGATATAGCCCTCACCCCTCACTGTAACTCTCTGATATACCCCTCACCCCTCACTGTAGCACTCTGATATAGCCCTCACCCCTCACTGTAACTCTCTGATATACCCCTCGCCCCTCACTGTAACACTCTGATATAGCCCTCACCCCTCACTGTAACTCTCCGATATAGCCCACACCCCTCACTGTAACACTCTAATATACACAACACCCGTCACTGTGAAACTCTGATATACCCTACACCCCTCACTGTAACACTCTGATATACCCCACACCCCTCACTGTAACACTCTGATATACCCCACACCCCTCACTGTAAAACTCTGATATACCCCACACCCCTCAATGTAACACTCTGATATATCCAACACCCTTCACTGTAACACTCTGATATACCCAACACCCCTCTCTGTATCACTCTGATATATCCCACACTCGTCACTGTAACACTCTGATATATCCCACACCCCTCACTGTAACACTCTGATATACCCCACACCCCTCACTGTAACACTCTGATATACCCCACACCCCTCACTGTAACACTCTGATATATCCCACACCCCTCACTGTAACACTCTGATATACACCAAACCCCTCACTGTAAAACTCTGACATTCCCCACACCCCTCACTGTAACACTCTGATATATCCCACACCCCTCACTGTAACACTCTGATATATCCAACACCCCTCACTGTAACACTCTGATATACACCACACCCCTACTGTAGCATTGATATACACTGCACCCCTCACTGTAACATTCTGATATAACCCACACCCTTCACTGTAACACTCTGATATACCCCACACCCCTCACTGTAACACCCTGATATACCCCACAACCCTCAATATAACACTCTGATATAACACACACCCCTCACTGTAACACTCTGATATATCCCACACCCCTCACTGCAACACTCTGATATACCCCACACCCCTCACTGTAACACTCTGATATACCCCACACCCCTCACTGTAACACTCTGATATACCCCACACCCCTCACTGTAACACTCTGATATAACCCACAACCCTCACTGTAACGGTTGGATATACCCCACACCCCTCACTGTAACACTCTGATATACCCCACACCCCTCACTGTAACACTCTGATATACACCACACCCCTCACTGTAACACTCTGATATACCCCACACCCCTCACTGTAACACTCTGATATATCCCACACCCCTCACTGTAACAGTCTGATATACCCCACACTCCTCACTGTAACACTCTGATATATCCCACACCCCTCACTGTAACACTCTGATATACCCCACACCCCTCACTGTAACACTCTGATATATGCCACACCCCTCACTGTAACACTCTAATATATCCCAACCCCTCACTGTAACACTCTGATATACCCCACACCCCTCACTGTAACACTCTGATATACCCCACACCCCTCACTGTAACACTCCGATATACACCGCACCACTCACTGCAGCACTCTGATATATCGCACACCCCTCACTGTAGCACTCTGATATATCCCATACACCTCACTGTTACACTCTGATATATCCCACAACACTCACTGTAAAACTCTGATATACCCCACACCCCTCCCTGTAACACTCTGATATACGCCACACCCCTCACTGCAGCACTCTGATATATCCCACACCCCTCACTGTAACACTCTGATGTACCCCACACCCCTCACTGTAACACTCTGATATACGCCACAAACCACACTGTAACACTCTGATATAGCCCACACCCCTCACTGTAACACTCTGATATACCCCACACCCCTCACTGCAACAATCTAATATACTCCACACCCCTCACTGTAACATTCTGATATACCCCACACCCCTCACTGTAACACTCTGATATACCCCACACCCCTCACTGTAACACTCTGATATACCCCACACCCCTCACTGTAACACTCTGATATACCCCACACCCCACACTGTAACACTCTGATATACCCCACACCCCTCACTGTAACACTCTGATATACCCCACACCCCTCACAGTAACACTCTGATATATCCCACACACCTCACTGTAACACTCTTATATATCCCACAACCCTCACTGTAACACTCTGATATATCCCACACCCCTCAATGTAACACTCTGATATACCCCACACCCCTCAATGTAACACACTGATATATCCCACACCCCTCACTGTAACACTCTGATATATACCACACCCCTCAATGTAACACTCTGATATACCCCTCACCCCTCACTGTAACACTCTGATATACCCCACACCCCTCACTGTAACACTCTGATATACCCCACACCCCTCACTGTAACACTCTGATATACCCCACACCCCTCACTGTAACTCTCTGATATATCCCACACCCCTCACTGTAACTCTCTGATATATCCCACACCCTCACTGTAACACTCTGATATATCCCACACCCCTCACTGTAATACTCTGATATATCCCACACCCCTCACTGTAACACTCTGATGTATCCCACACCCCTCACTGTAACACTCTGATATATCCCACACCCCTCACTGTAACACTCTGATATATCCAACACCCCTCACTGTAACACTCTGATATACCCCACACCCCTCACTGTAACACTCTGATATATGCCACACCCCTCACTGTAACACTCTGATATATCCCAACCCCTCACTGTAACACTCTGATATACCCCACACCCCTCACTGTAACACTCTGATATACCCCACACCCCTCACTGTCACACTCTGATATACACCGCACCACTCACTGCAGCAATCAGATATACCCCACACCCCTCACTGTAACACTCTGATATACCCCACACCCCTCACTGTAGCACTCTGATATATCCCATACACCTCACTGTTACACTCTGATATATCCCACAACACTCACTGTAAAACTCTGATATACCCCACACCCCTCCCTGTAACACTCTGATATACGCCACACCCCTCACTGCAGCACTCTGATATATCCCACACCCCTCACTGTAACACTCTAATGTACCCCACACCCCTCACTGTAACACTCTGATATACCCCACAAACCACACTGTAACACTCTGATATAGCCCACACCCCTCACTGTAACACTCTGATATACCCCACACCCCTCACTGCAACAATCTAATATACTCCACACCCCTCACTGTAACATTCTGATATACCCCACACCCCTCACTGTAACACTCTGATATACCCCACACCCCTCACTGTAACACTCTGATATACCCCACACCCCTCACTGTAACACTCTGATATACCACACACCCCACACTTTAACACTCTGATATACCCCACACCCCTCACTGTAACACTCTGATATACCCCACACCCCTCACAGTAACACTCTGATATATCCCACACACCTCACTGTAACACTCTTATATATCCCACACCCCTCACTGTAACACTCTGATATATCCCACACCCCTCAATGTAACACTCTGATATACCCCACACCCCTCACTGTAACACACTGATATATCCCACACCCCTCACTGTAACACTCTGATATATCTCACACCCCTCACTGTAACACTCTGATATACCCCACACCCCTCACTGTAACACTCTCATATACCCCACACCCCTCACTGTAACACTCTGATATACCCCATACCCCTCACTGTAACATTCTGATATATCCCACACCCCTCACAGTAACACTCTGATATACCCCTCGCCGCTCACTGTAACACTCTGATATACCCCTCGCCCCTCACTGTAACACTCTGATATACCCCTCGCCCCTCACTGTAACAATCTGATATAAACCACACCCCTCACTGTAACTCTCTGATATATCCCACACCCCTCACTGTAACTCTCTGATATATCCCACACACTCACTGTAACACTCTGATATACCCCACACCCCTCACTGTAACACTCTGATATACCCCACACCCCTCACTGTAACACTCTGATATATCCCACACCCCTCACTGTAACACTCTGATATACCCCACAACCCTCACTGTAACACTCTGATATATCCCACACACCTCACTGTAACACTCTGATATACCCCACACCCCTCACTGTAACACTCTGATATACCCCACACCCCTCACTGTAACACTCTGATATAACCCACACCCCTCACTATAACACTCTGATATATCCCACACCCCTCACTGTAACACTCTGATATACCCCACACCCCTCACTGTAACACTCTGATATACCCCACACTCCTCACTGTAACACTCTGATATATCCCACACCCCTCACTGTAACACTCTGATATATCCCACACCCATCACTGTAACACTCTGATATACCCCACAACCCTCACTGTAACACTCTGATATACCCAACACCCCTCACTGTAACACTCTGATATACCCCACATCCCTCACTGTAACACTCCGATATATCCCACACACCTCACTGTAACACACTGATATACCCCACACCCCTCACTATAACAGTCTAATATATCCCACACCCCTCATTGTAACTCTCTGATATATCCCACACCCTCACTGTAACACTCTGATATACCCCACACCCCTCACTGTAACACTCTGATATACCCCACACCGCTCACTATAACACTCAGATATATCCCACACCCCTCACAGTAACACTCTGGTATACAACACACCCCTCACTGTAACACTCTGATATACCCCACACCCCTCACTGTAAAACTCTGATATACCCCACACCCCTCACTGTAACACTCTGATATATCCAACACCCCTCACTGTAACACTCTGATATACCCAACACCCCTCACTGTAACACTCTGATATATCCCACACTCGTCACTGTAACACTCTGATATATCCCACACCCCTCACTGTAACACTCTGATATACCCCACACCCCTCACTGTAACACTCTTATATACCCCACACCCCTCACTGTAACACTCTGATATATCCCACAACCCTCACTGTAACACTCTGATATATACAACACCCCTCACTGTAACACTCTGATATACACCACACCCCTACTGTAGCACTGATATACCCTGCACCCCTCACTGTAACACTCTGATATACCCCACACCCCTCACTGTAACACTCTGATATACCCCACACCCCTCACTGTAACACTCTGATATACCCCACACCCCTCACTGTAACTCTCTGATATATCCCACACACCTCACTGTAACACTCTGATAGACCCCTCACCCCTCACTGTAACACTCTGATATATCCCACACCCCTCACTGTAACACTCTGATATACCCCCACCCCTCACTGTAACACTCTGATATACCCCACAAACCTCACTGTAACACTCTGATATACCCCACAAACCTCACTGTAACACTCTGATATACCCCACAAACCTCACTGTAACACTCTGATATACCCCACACCCCTCACTGTAACACTCTGATATATCCCACACCCCTCACTGTAACTCTCTGATATATGCCACACCCTCACTGTAACACTCTGATATATCGCACACTCGTCACTGTAACACTCTGATGTATCCCACACCCCTCACTGTAACACTCTAATATACCCCACACCCCTCACTGTAACACTCTGATATACCCCACCCCCCTCACTGTAACACTCTGATATACCCCACACCCCTCACTGTAACACTCTGATATATCCCACACCACTCACTGTAACACTCTGATATATCCAACACCCCTCACTGTAACACTCTGATATACCCCACACCCCTCACGGTAACATTCTGATATACCCCACACCCCTCACTGTAACACTCTGATACACCCCATACCCCTCACTGTAACACTCTGATATACCCCACACCCCTCAATGTAACACTCTGATATACCCCATACCCCTCACTGTAACACTCTGATATACCCCACACCCCTCACTGTAACACTCTGATAAACCCCACACCCCTCATTGTAACACTCTGATATACCCCACACCCCTCACTGTAACACTCTGATATACCACACACCCCTCACTGTAACACTCTGATATAACCCACACCCCTCACTATAAAACTCTGATATATCCCACGCCCCACACTGCAACACTCTGATATATCTCACACCCCTCACTGTAACACTCTGAAATATCCCACACCCCTCACTGTAACACTCTGATATACCCCTCGCCCCTCACTGTAACACTCTGATATACCCCTCGCCGCTCACTGTAACACTCTGATATACCCATCGCCCCTCACTGTAACACTCTGATATACCCATCGCCCCTCACTGTAACAATCTGATATAAACCACACCACTCACTGTAACTCTCTGATATATCCCACACCCCTCACTGTAACTCTCTGATATATCCCACACCCTCACTGTAACACTCTGATATATCCCACACCCCTCACTGTAACACTCTGATATACCCCACACCCCTCACTGTAACACTCTGATATATCCCACACCCCTCACTGTAACACTCTGATATCCCCCACAACCCTCATTGTAACACTCTGATATATCCCACACACCTCACTGTAACACTCTGATATACCCCACACCCCTCACTGTAACACTCTGATATACCCCACACCCCTCACTGTAACACTCTGATATACCCCACACCCCTCACTATAACACTCTGATATATCCCACACCCCTCACTGTAACACTCTGATATACCCCACACCCCTCACTGTAACACTCTGATATACCCCACACTCCTCACTGTAACACTCTGATATATCCCACACCCCTCACTGTAACACTCTGATATATCCCACACCCCTCACTGTAACACTCTGATATACCACACACCCCTCACTGTAACACTCTGATATGTCCCACACACCTCACTGTAACACTCTGATATACCCCACACCCCTCACTGTAACACTCTGATATATCCCACACCCCTCACTGTAACACTCTGATATACCCCACTCCCCTCACTGTAACACTCTGATATATCCCACACACCTCACTGTAACACTCTGATATACCCCACACCCCTCACTGTAACACTCTGATATACCCCACACCCCTCACTGTAACACTCTGATATATCCCACACCCCTCACTGTAACACTCTGAAATACCCCACACCCCTCACATTAACACTCTGATATATCCCACACACCTCTCTGTAACACTCTTATATATCTCACAAACCTCACTGTAACACTCTGATATATCCCACAGCCCTCACTGTAACACTCTGATATATCCCACACCCCTCACTATAACACACTGATATATCCCACACCCCTCACTGTAACACTCTGATATACACCACATCCCTCACTGTAACACTCAGATATATCCCACACCCCTCACTGTAACACCCTGATATACCCCACACCAATCACTGTAACACTCTGATATACCCCACACCCCTCTCTGTAACACTCTGATATACCCCTCGCCCCTCACTGTAACACTCTGATATACCCCTCACCCCTCACTGTAACACCCTGATATGCCCCACACCAATCACTGTAACACTCTGATATACCCCTCGCCCCTCACTGTAACACTCTGATATACACCTCACCCCTCACTGTAACACCCTGATATACCCCACACCAATCACTGTAACACTCTGATATACCCCTCGCCCCTCACTGTAACACTCTGATATACCCCTCACAACTCACTGTAACACTCTGATATATACAACACCCCTCACTGTAACACTCTGATATACACCACACCCCTACTGTAGCACTGATATACCCTGCACCCCTCACTGTAACACTCTGATATACCCCGCACCCCTCACTGTAACACTCTGATATGCCCCACACCCCTCACTGTAACACCCTGATACACCCCACAACCCTCACTGTAACACTCTGATATAACACACACCTCTCACTGTAACACTCTGATAAATCCCACACCCCTCACTGTAACACTCTGATATACCACACACCCCTCACTGTAACACTCTGATATACCCCACACCCCTCAATGTAACACTCTGATATACGCCACACCCCTCACTGTAACACTCTGATATACGCCACACCCCTCACTGTAACACTCTGATATACGCCACACCCCTCACTGTAACACTCTGATATACCCCACACCCCTCACTGTAACACTCTGATATATGCCACACCCCTCACTGTAACACACTGATATACCCCACAACCCTCACTGTAACAGTCGGATATACCCCACACCCCTCACTGTAACACTGATATACCCCACACCCCTCACTGCAGCAATCTGATATATCCCAAACACCTCACTGTAGACTCTGATATACCCCACACCCCTCACTGTAACACTCAGATATATCGCACACTGCCCACTGTAACACTCTGATATATCCCACACACCTCACTGTAACACTCTGATATACACCACACCCCTCACTGTAACACTCTGATATATCCCACACCCCTCACTGTAACTCTCTGATATATCCCACACCCCTCACTGTAACACTCTGATATACCCCACACCCCTCACTGTAAAACTCTGATATATCCCACACCCCTCACTGTAACACTCTGATATATCCCACACCCCTCACTGTAACAGTCTGATATACCCCACACCCCTCACTGTAACACTCTGATATACCCCACACCCCTCACTGGAACACTCTGATATACCCCACACCCCTCACTGTAACACTCTGATATACCCCACACCCCTCACTGTAACACTCTGATATACCCAACACCCCTCACTGTAACACTCTGATATACCCCACATCCCTCACTGTAACACTCCGATATATCCCACACACCTCACTGTAACACACTGATATACCCCACACCCCTCACTGTAACAGTCTAATATATCCCACACCCCTCATTGTAACTCTCTGATATATCCCACACCCTCACTGTAACACTCTGATATACCCCACACCCCTCACTGTAACACTCTGATATACCCCACACCCCTCACTATAACACTCAGATATATCCCACACCCCTCACTGTAACACTCTGGTATACCACACACCCCTCACTGTAAAACGCTGATATACCCCACACCCCTCACTGTAACACTCTGATATATCCAACACCCCTCACTGTAACACTCTGATATACCCAACACCCCTCACTGTAACACTCTGATATATCCCACACTCGTCACTGTAACACTCTGATATATCCCACACCCCTCACTGTAACACTCTGATATACCCCACACCCCTCACTGTAACACTCTTATATACCCCACACCCCTCACTGTAACACTCTGATATATCCCACAACCCTCACTGTAACACTCTGATATATACAACACCCCTCACTGTAACACTCTGATATACACCACACCCCTACTGTAGCACTGATATACCCTGCACCCCTCACTGTAACACTCTGATATACCCCGCACCCCTCACTGTAACACTCTGATATGCCCCACACCCCTCACTGTAACACCCTGATACACCCCACAACCCTCACTGTAACACTCTGATATAACACACACCCCTCACTGTAACACTCTGATAAATCCCACACCCCTCACTGTAACACTCTGATATACCACACACCCCTCACTGTAACACTCTGATATACCCCACACCCCTCAATGTAACACTCTGATATACGCCACACCCCTCACTGTAACACTCTGATATACGCCACACCCCTCACTGTAACACTCTGATATACGCCACACCCCTCACTGTAACACTCTGATATACCCCACACCCCTCACTGTAACACTCTGATATATGCCACACCCCTCACTGTAACACACTGATATACCCCTCAACCCTCACTGTAACAGTCGGATATACCCCACACCCCTCACTGTAACACTGATATACCCCACACCCCTCACTGCAGCAATCTGATATATCCCAAACACCTCACTGTAGACTCTGATATACCCCACACCCCTCACTGTAACACTCAGATATATCGCACACTGCCCACTGTAACACTCTGATATATCCCACACCCATCACTGTAACACTCTGATATATCCCACACCCCTCACTGTAACACTCTGATATATCCCACACTGCCCACTGTAACACGCTGATATATACCACACCCCTCACTGTAACACTCTGATAAACCCCACACCCCTCACTGTAACACTCTGATATATCCCACACCCCTCACTGTAACACTCTGATATACCCCACACCCCTCACTGTAACACTCTGATATATGCCACACCCCTCACTGTAACACTCTGATATATCCCACACCCCTCACTGTAATACTCTGATATACCCCACACCCCTCACTGTAACACTCTGATATACCCCACACCCCTCACTGTAACACTCTGATATACACCGCACCCCTCACTGCAGCACTCTGATATATCCCACACCCCTCACTGTAACACTCTGATATATCCCATACCCCTCAATGTAACCCTCTGATATACCCCACACCCCTCACTGTAACACTCTGATATACCACACACCCCTCACTGTAACACTCTGATATACCCCACACCCCTCACTGTAACACTCTGATATATCCCACACACCTCACTGTTACACTCTTATATATCCCACACCCCTCACTGTAACACTCTGATATATCCCACACCCTTCAATGTAACACTCTTATATATCCCAAACCCCTCACTGTAACACTCTGATATACCCCACATCCATCATTGTTACACTCTGATATAGCCCTCACCCCTCACTGTAACACTCTGATATATCCCACACTCCTCACTGTAACAATCTGATATACCCCACACCCCTCACTGTAACACTCTGATATACCCCACACCCCTCACTGTAACACTCTGATATACCCAACACCCCTCACTGTAAGACTCTGATATATCCCAAACACCTCACTGTAACACTCTGATATATCCCACACCCCTCACTGTAACACTCTGATATACCCCACACCCCTCATTGTAACTCGCTGATATATCCCACACCCTCACTGTAACACTCTGATATACCCCACACCCCTCACTGTAACACTCTGATATATACCACACTCCTCACTGTAACACTCTGATATACCCCACACCCCTCACTGTAACACTCTGATATACCCCTCACACCTCACTGTAACACTCTGATATACCCCACACCCCTCACTGTAAAACTCTGATATATCCCACACCCCTCACTGTAACACTCCGATATATCCCACACACCTCACTGTAACACTCTGATATACCCCACAACCCTCACTGTAACACTCTGATATATCCCAGACCCTTCACTGTAACTCTCTGATATATCCCACACCCTCACTGTAACACTCTGATATACCCCACACCCCTCACTGTAACACTCTGATATACCCCACACCCCTCATTGTAACACTCTGATATATCCCACACCCCTCACTGTAACACTCCGATATACCCCACAACACTCACTGTAACACTCTGATATACCCCACACCCCTCACTGTAAAACTCTGATATACCCCACACCCCTCACTGTAACACTCTGATATATCCAACACCCCTCTCTGTAACACTCTGATATATCCCACACTCGTCTCTGTTACACACTGATATATCCCACACCCCTCACAGTAACACTCTGATATATCCCATACCCCTCACTGTAACACTCTGATATACCCCACACCCCTCACTGTAACACTCTGATATATCCCACACACCTCACTGTAACACTCTGATATACCCCACACCCCTCACAGTAACACTCTGATATATCCCACACCCCTCACTGTAACACTCTGATATATCCAACACCCCTCACTGTAACACTCTGATATACCCCACACCCCTCACTGTAACATTCTGATATACCCCACACCCCTCACTGTAACACTTTGATATACCCCACACCCCTCACTGTAACACTCTGATATATCCCACACCCCTCACTGTAACACTCTGATATATCCAACACCCCTCACTGTAACACTCTGATATACCCCACACCCCTCACTGTAACATTCTGATATACCCCACACCCCTCACTGTAACACTCTGATATAACCCACACCCCTCACTGTAACACTCTGATATACGCCACACCCCTCACTGTAACAATCTGATATACGCCACACCCCTCACTGTAACACTCTGATATACGCCACACCCCTCACTGTAACACTCTGATATACCCCACACCCCTCACTGTAACACTCTGATATATGCCACACCCCTCACTGTAACACACTGATATACCCCACAACCCTCACTGTAACAGTCGGATATACCCCACACCCCTCACTGTAACACTGATATATCCCACACCCCTCACTGCAGCAATCTGATATATCCCAAACACCTCACTGTAGACTCTGATATACCCCACACCTCTCACTGTAACACTCAGATATATCGCACACTGCCCACTGTAACACTCTGATATATCCCACACCCATCACTGTAACACTCTGATATATCCCACACCCCTCACTGTAACACTCTGATATATCCCACACTGCCCACTGTAACACTCTGATATATCCCACACCCCTCACTGTAACACTCTGATAAAGCCCACACCCCTCACTGTAACACTCTGATATATCCCACACCCCTCACTGTAACACTCTGATATACCCCACACCCCTCACTGTAACACTCTGATATATGCCACACCCCTCACTGTAACACTCTGATATATCCCACACCCCTCACTGTAATACTCTGATATACCCCACACCCCTCACTGTAACACTCTGATATACCCCACACCCCTCACTGTAACACTCTGATATACACCGCACCCCTCACTGCAGCACTCTGATATATCCCACACCCCTCACTGTAACACTCTGATATATCCCATACCCCTCACTGTAACCCTCTGATATACCCCACACCCCTCACTGTAACACTCTGATATTCCACACACCCCTCACTGTAACACTCTGATATACCCCACACCCCTCACTGTAACACTCTGATATATCCCACACACCTCACTGTTACACTCTTATATATCCCACACCCCTCACTGTAACACTCTGATATATCCCACACCCTTCAATGTAACACTCTTATATATCCCAAACCCCTCACTGTAACACTCTGATATACACCACATCCATCATTGTTACACTCTGATATAGCCCTCACCCCTCACTGTAACACTCTGATATATCCCACACCCCTCACTGTAACACTCTGATATACCCCACACCCCTCACTGTAACACTCTGATATACCCCACACCCCTCACTGTAACACTCTGATATACCCCACACCCCTCACTGTAACATTCTGATATACCCCACACCCCTCACTGTAACACTCTGATATACCCCACACTCCTCACTGTAACAATCTGATATACCCCACACCCCTCACTGTAACACTCTGATATACGCCACACCCCTCACTGTAACACTCTGATATACTCCACACCCCTCACTGTAAGACTCTGATATATCCCACACACCTCACTGTAACACTCTGATATATCCCACACCCCTCACTGTAACACTCTGATATACCCCACACCCCTCATTGTAACTCGCTGATATATCCCACACTCTCACTGTAACACTCTGATATACCCCACACCCCTCACTGTAACACTCTGATATATACCACACTCCTCACTGTAACACTCTGATATACCCCACACCACTCACTGTAACAATCTGATATACCCCTCACCCCTCACTGTAACACTCTGATATACCCCACACCCCTCACTGTAAAACTCTGATATATCCCACACACCTCACTGTAACACTCCGATATATCCCACACACCTCACTGTAACACTCTGATATACCCGACACCCCTCACTGTAACACTCTGATATATCCCACACCCTTCACTGTAACTCTCTGATATATCCCACACCCTCACTGTAACACTCTGATATACCCCACACCCCTCACTGTAACACTCTGATATACCCCACACCCCTCATTGTAACACTCGGATATATCCCACACCCCTCACTGTAACACTCCGATATAACCCACACCACTCACTGTAACACTCTGATATACCCCACACCCCTCACTGTAAAACTCTGATATTCCCCACACCCCTCACTGTAACACTCTGATATTTCCAACACCCCTCTCTGTAACACTCTGATATATCCCACACTCGTCTCTGTTACACTCTGATATATCCCACACCCCTCACTGTAACACTCTGATATATCCCACACCCCTCACTGTAACACTCTGATATACCCCACACCCCTCACTGTAACACTCTGATATATCCCACACACCTCACTGTAACACTCTGATATACCCCACACCCCTCACAGTAACACTCTGATATATCCCACACCCCTCACTGTAACACTCTGATATATCCAACACCCCTCACTGTAACACTCTGATATACCCCACACCCCTCACTGTAACATTCTGATATACCCCACACCCCTCACTGTAACACTCCGATATACCCCACACCCCTCACTGTAACACTCTGATATATCCCACACCCCTCACTGTAACACTCTGATATATCCAACACCCCTCACTGTAACACTCTGATATACCCCACACCCCTCACTGTAACATTCTGATATACCCCACACCGCTCACTGTAACACTCTGATATAACCCACACCCCTCACTGTTACACTCTGATATATACCACACCCTTCACTGTAACACTCTGATAAACCCCACACCCCTCATTGTAACACTGTGATATACCCAACACCCCTCACTGTAAAACTCTGATATAACCCACACCCCTCAATATAACACTCTGATATATCCCACACCCCTCACTGCAACACTCTGATATATCTCACACCCCTCACTTTTACACTCTGATATACCCCACACCCCTCACTGTAACACTCTGATATACCCCACACCACTCACTGTAACACCCCGATATACCGCACAACCCTCACTGTAACACTCTGATATACCCCACACCACTCACTGTAACACCCCGATATACCGCACAACCCTCACTGTAACATTCTGATATACCCCACACCCCTCACTGTAACACTCCGATATGTCCCACCCTCCCTCAATGTAACACTCTGATATACCCCACACCCCTCACTGTAACACACTGATATATCCCACACCCCTCACTGTAACAGTCTGATATACCCCACACCGCTCAATGAAACACTCTGATATACCCCACACCACTCACTGTAACACTCTGATATACCCCACACCCCTCACTGTAACACTCTGCTATACCCCACACCCCTCACTCCAACAATCTGATATACCCCACACCGCTCACTGTAACATTCTGATATAGCGCACACACCTCACTGTAACACTCTGATATACCCCACACCCCTCACTGTAACACTCTGATATATCCCACACCCCTCACTGTAACACTCTGATATATCCCACACCCCTCACTGTAACACTCTGATATACCCCACAACCCTCACTGTAACACTCTGATATACCCCACACCCCTCACTGTAACACTCTGATATACCCCACACCCCTCACAGTAACACTCTGATATATCCCACACACCTCACTGTAACACTCTTATATATCCCACACCCCTCACTGTAACACTCTGATATATCCCACACCCCTCAATGTAACACTCTGATATATCCCACAGCCCTCACTGTAACACTCTGTTATACCCCACACCCATCATTGTTACACTCTGATATACCCATCACCCCTCACTGTAACAATCTGATATACCCCACACCCCTCACTGTAACACTCTGATATACCCCTCGCCATTCACTGTAACACTCTGATATACCCCTCACCCCTCTCTGTAACTCTCTGATATACCCCTCACCCCTCACTTTAACACGCTGATATGCCCACATCCCTCACTGTAACACTCCGATATATCCCACACACCTCACTGTAACACTCTGATATACACCACACCCCTCACTGTAACACTCTGATATATCCCACACCCCTCACTGTAACTCTCTGATATATCCCACACCCTCACTGTAACACTCCGATATACCCCACACCCCTCACTGTAACACTCTGATATACCCCACACCCCTCACTGTAACACTCTGATATATCACACACCCCTCACTGTAACACTCTGATATGCCCCACACCCTTCACTGTAACACTCTGATATCTCCCACAACCCTCACTGTAACTCTCTGATAAACCCCACACCCCTCGCTTTAACACTCTGATATACCCCACACCCCTTACCGTAACACTCTGATATATCCCACACTCGTCACTGTAACACTTTGATAAACCCCACACCCCTCACTGTAACACTCTGATATACCCCACACCCCTCGCTTTAACACTCTGATATACCCCACACCCCTTACTGTAACACTCTGATATATCCCACACTCGTCACTGTAACACTCTGATATATCCCACACCCCTCACTTTAACACTCTGATATACCCCACACCCCTCACTGTAACACTCTTATGTACCCCACACCCCTCACTGTAACACTCTGATATATCCCACAACCCTCACTGTAACACTCTGATATATACAACACCCCTCACTGTAACACTCTGATATACACCACACCCCTACTGTAGCACTGATATACCCTGCACCCCTCACTGTAACACTCTGATATACCCCACACCCCTCACTGTAACACTCTGATATACCCCACACCCCTCACTGTAACACTCTGATATACCCCACACCCCTCACTGTAACTCTCTGATATATCCCACACACCTCACTGTAACACTCTGATAGACCCCTCACCCCTCACTGTAACACTCTGATATATCCCACACCCCTCACTGTAACACTCTGATATACCCCAGACCCCTCACTGTAACACTCTGATATACCCCACAAACCTCACTGTAACACTCTGATATAACCCACAAACCTCACTGTAACACTCTGATATACCCCACAAACCTCACTGTAACACTCTGATATACCCCACACCCCTCACTGAAACACTCTGATATATCCCACACCCCTCACTGTAACTCTCTGATATATCCCACACCCTCACTGTAACACTCTGATATATCGCACACTCGTCACTGTAACACTCTGATGTATCCCACACCCCTCACTGTAACACTCTAATATACCCCACACCCCTCACTGTAACACTCTGATATACCCCACCCCCCTCACTGTAACACTCTGATATACCCCACACCCCTCACTGTAACACTCTGATATATCCCACACCACTCACTGTAACACTCTGATATATCCAACACCCCTCACTGTAACACTCTGATATACCCCACACCCCTCACTGTAACATTCTGATATACCCCACACCCCTCACTGTAACACTCTGATATACCCCATACCCCTCACTGTAACACTCTGATATACCCCACACCCCTCAATGTAACACTCTGATATACCCCATACCCCTCACTGTAACACTCTGATATACCCCACACCCCTCACTGTAACACTCTGATAAACCCCACACCCCTCATTGTAACACTCTGATATACCCCACACCCCTCACTGTAACACTCTGATATACCACACACCCCTCACTGTAACACTCTGATATAACCCACACCCCTCACTATAACACTCTGATATATCCCACGCCCCACACTGCAACACTCTGATATATCTCACACCCCTCACTGTAACACTCTGAAATATCCCACACCCCTCACTGTAACACTCTGATATACCCCTCACCCCTGACTGTAACACTCTGATATACCCCTCGCCGCTCACTGTAACACTCTGATATACCCCTCGCCCCTCACTGTAACACTCTGATATACCCATCGCCCCTCACTGTAACAATCTGATATAAACCACACCCCTCACTGTAACTCTCTGATATATCCCACACCCGTCACTGTAACTCTCTGATATATCCCACACCCTCACTGTAACACTCTGATATACCCCACACCCCTCACTGTAACACTCTGATATACCCCACACCCCTCACTGTAACACTCTGATATATCCCACACCCCTCACTGTAACACTCTGATATACCCCACAACCCTCACTGTAACACTCTGATATATCCCACACACCTCACTGTAACACTCTGATATACCCCACACCCCTCACTGTAACACTCTGATATACCCCACAACCCTCACTGTAACACTCTGATATACCCCACACCCCTCACTATAACACTCTGATATATCCCACACCCCTCACTGTAACACTCTGATATACCCCACACCCCTCACTGTAACACTCTGATATACCCCACACTCCTCACTGTAACACTCTGATATATCCCACACCCCTCACTGTAACACTCTGTTATATCCCACACCCCTCACTGTAACACTCTGATATACCCCACACCCCTCACTGTAACACTCTGATATGTCCCACACACCTCACTGTAACACTCTGATATACCCCACACCACTCACTGTAACACTCTGATATATCCCACACCCCTCACTGTAACACTCTGATATACCCCACTCCCCTCACTGTAACACTCTGATATATCCCACACACCTCACTGTAACACTCTGATATACCCCACACCCCTCACTGTAACACTCTGATATACCCCACACCCCTCACTGTAACACTCTGATATATCCCACACCCCTCACTGTAACACTCTGAAATACCCCACACCCCTCACATTAACACTCTGATATATCCCACACACCTCTCTGTAACACTCTTATATATCTCACAAACCTCACTGTAACACTCTGATATATCCCACAGCCCTCACTGTAACACTCTGATATATCCCACAGCCCTCACGGTAACACTCTGATATATCCCACACCCCTCACTATAACACACTGATATATCCCACACCCCTCACTGTAACACTCTGATATACCCCTCGCCCCTCACTGTAACACTCTGATATACACCTCACCCCTCACTGTAACACCCTGATATACCCCACACCAATCACTGTAACACTCTGATATACCCCTCGCCCCTCACTGTAACACTCTGATATACCCCTCACAACTCACTGTAACACTCCGATATATCCCACACACCTCACTGTAACACTCTTATATACACCACACCCCACACTGTAGCACTCTGATATATCCCACAACCCTCACTGTAACTCTCTGATATATCCCACACCCCTCACTGTAACACTCTGATATACCCCACACCCCTCACTGTAAAACTCTGATATATCCCACACCCCTCACTGTAACACTCTGATATATCCCACACCCCTCACTGTAACAGTCTGATATACCCCACACCCCTCACTGTAACACTCTGATATACCCCACACCCCTCACTGGAACACTCTGATATACCCCACACCCCTCACTATAACACTCAGATATATCCCACACCCCTCACTGTAACACTCTGGTATACCACACACCCCTCACTGTAACACTCTGATATACCCCACACCCCTCACTGTAAAACTCTGATATACCCCACACCCCTCACTGTAACACTCTGATATATCCAACACCCCTCACTGTAACACTCTGATATACCCAACACCCCTCACTGTAACACTCTGATATATCCCACACTCGTCACTGTAACACTCTGATATATCCCACACCCCTCACTGTAACACTCTGATATACCCCACACCCCTCACTGTAACACTCTTATATACCCCACACCCCTCACTGTAACACTCTGATATATCCCACAACCCTCACTGTAACACTCTGATATATACAACACCCCTCACTGTAACACTCTGATATACACCACACCCCTACTGTAGCACTGATATACCCTGCACCCCTCACTGTAACACTCTGATATACCCCACACCCCTCACTGTAACACTCTGATATGCCCCACACCCCTCACTGTAACACCCTGATACACCCCACAACCCTCACTGTAACACTCTGATATAACACACACCCCTCACTGTAACACTATGATAAATCCCACACCCCTCACTGTAACACTCTGATATACCACACACCCCTCACTGTAACACTCTGATATACCCCACACCCCTCACTGTAACACTCTGATATACGCCACACCCCTCACTGTAACAATCTGATATACGCCACAACCCTCACTGTAACACTCTGATATACGCCACACCCCTCACTGTAACACTCTGATATACCCCACACCCCTCACTGTAACACTCTGATATATGCCACACCCCTCACTGTAACACACTGATATACCCCACAACCCTCACTGTAACAGTCGGATATACCCCACACCCCTCACTGTAACACTGATATACACCACACCCCTCACTGCAGCAATCTGATATATCCCATACACCTCACTGTGGACTCTGATATACCCCACACCCCTCACTGTAACACTCAGATATATCGCACACTGCCCACTGTAACACTCTGATATATCCCACACCCATCACTGTAACACTCTGATATATCCCACACCCCTCACTGTAACACTCTGATATATCCCACACTGCCCACTGTAACACTCTGATATATCCCACACCCCTCACTGTAACACTCTGATAAACCCCACACCCCTCACTGTAACACTCTGATATACCCCACACCCCTCACTGTAAAACTCTGATATATCCCACACACCTCACTGTAACACTCCGATATATCCCACACACCTCACTGTAACACTCTGATATACCCGACACCCCTCACTGTAACACTCTGATATATCCCACACCCTTCACTGTAACTCTCTGATATATCCCACACCCTCACTGTAACACTCTGATATACCCCACACCCCTCACTGTAACACTCTGATATACCCCACACCCCTCATTGTAACACTCGGATATATCCCACACCCCTCACTGTAACACTCCGATATACCCCACACCACTCACTGTAACACTCTGATATACCCCACACCCCTCACTGTAAAACTCTGATATTCCCCACACCCCTCACTGTAACACTCTGATATTTCCAACACCCCTCTCTGTAACACTCTGATATATCCCACACTCGTCTCTGTTACACTCTGATATATCCCACACCCCTCACTGTAACACTCTGATATATCCCACACCCCTCACTGTAACACTCTGATATACCCCACACCCCTCACTGTAACACTCTGATATATCCCACACACCTCACTGTAACACTCTGATATACCCCACACCCCTCACAGTAACACTCTGATATATCCCACACCCCTCACTGTAACACTCTGATATATCCAACACCCCTCACTGTAACACTCTGATATACCCCACACCCCTCACTGTAACATTCTGATATACCCCACACCCCTCACTGTAACACTCCGATATACCCCACACCCCTCACTGTAACACTCTGATATATCCCACACCCCTCACTGTAACACTCTGATATATCCAACACCCCTCACTGTAACACTCTGATATACCCCACACCCCTCACTGTAACATTCTGATATACCCCACACCGCTCACTGTAACACTCTGATATAACCCACACCCCTCACTGTTACACTCTGATATATACCACACCCTTCACTGTAACACTCTGATAAACCCCACACCCCTCATTGTAACACTGTGATATACCCAACACCCCTCACTGTAAAACTCTGATATAACCCACACCCCTCAATATAACACTCTGATATATCCCACACCCCTCACTGCAACACTCTGATATATCTCACACCCCTCACTTTTACACTCTGATATACCCCACACCCCTCACTGTAACACTCTGATATACCCCACACCACTCACTGTAACACCCCGATATACCGCACAACCCTCACTGTAACACTCTGATGTACCCCACAGCCCTCACTTTAACACTCTGATTTACCCCACACACCTCACTTTAACACTCCGATATGTCCCACCCTCCCTCAATGTAACACTCTGATATACCCCACACCCCTCACTGTAACACACTGATATATCCCACACCCCTCACTGTAACAGTCTGATATACCCCACACCGCTCAATGAAACACTCTGATATACCCCACACCACTCACTGTAACACTCTGATATACCCCACACCCCTCACTGTAACACTCTGCTATACCCCACACCCCTCACTCCAACAATCTGATATACCCCACACCGCTCACTGTAACATTCTGATATAGCGCACACACCTCACTGTAACACTCTGATATACCCCACACCCCTCACTGTAACACTCTGATATATCCCACACCCCTCACTGTAACACTCTGATATATCCCACACCCCTCACTGTAACACTCTGATATACCCCACAACCCTCACTGTAACACTCTGATATACCCCACACCCCTCACTGTAACACTCTGATATACCCCACACCCCTCACAGTAACACTCTGATATATCCCACACACCTCACTGTAACACTCTTATATATCCCACACCCCTCACTGTAACACTCTGATATATCCCACACCCCTCAATGTAACACTCTGATATATCCCACAGCCCTCACTGTAACACTCTGTTATACCCCACACCCATCATTGTTACACTCTGATATACCCATCACCCCTCACTGTAACAATCTGATATACCCCACACCCCTCACTGTAACACTCTGATATACCCCTCGCCATTCACTGTAACACTCTGATATTCCCCTCACCCCTCTCTGTAACTCTCTGATATACCCCTCACCCCTCACTTTAACACGCTGATATGCCCACATCCCTCACTGTAACACTCCGATATATCCCACACACCTCACTGTAACACTCTGATATACACCACACCCCTCACTGTAACACTCTGATATATCCCACACCCCTCACTGTAACTCTCTGATATATCCCACACCCTCACTGTAACACTCCGATATACCCCACACCCCTCACTGTAACACTCTGATATACCCCACACCCCTCACTGTAACACTCTGATATATCACACACCCCTCACTGTAACACTCTGATATGCCCCACACCCTTCACTGTAACACTCTGATATCTCCCACAACCCTCACTGTAACTCTCTGATAAACCCCACACCCCTCGCTTTAAAACTCTGATATACCCCACACCCCTTACTGTAACACTCTGATATATCCCACACTCGTCACTGTAACACTTTGATAAACCCCACACCCCTCACTGTAACACTCTGATATACCCCACACCCCTCGCTTTAACACTCTGATATACCCCACACCCCTTACTGTAACACTCTGATATATCCCACACTCGTCACTGTAACACTCTGATATATCCCACACCCCTCACTTTAACACTCTGATATACCCCACACCCCTCACTGTAACACTCTTATGTACCCCACACCCCTCACTGTAACACTCTGATATATCCCACAACCCTCACTGTAACACTCTGATATATACAACACCCCTCACTGTAACACTCTGATATACACCACACCCCTACTGTAGCACTGATATACCCTGCACCCCTCACTGTAACACTCTGATATACCCCACACCCCTCACTGTAACACTCTGATATACCCCACACCCCTCACTGTAACACTCTGATATACCCCACACCCCTCACTGTAACTCTCTGATATATCCCACACACCTCACTGTAACACTCTGATAGACCCCTCACCCCTCACTGTAACACTCTGATATATCCCACACCCCTCACTGTAACACTCTGATATACCCCAGACCCCTCACTGTAACACTCTGATATACCCCACAAACCTCACTGTAACACTCTGATATAACCCACAAACCTCACTGTAACACTCTGATATACCCCACAAACCTCACTGTAACACTCTGATATACCCCACACCCCTCACTGAAACACTCTGATATATCCCACACCCCTCACTGTAACTCTCTGATATATCCCACACCCTCACTGTAACACTCTGATATATCGCACACTCGTCACTGTAACACTCTGATGTATCCCACACCCCTCACTGTAACACTCTAATATACCCCACACCCCTCACTGTAACACTCTGATATACCCCACCCCCCTCACTGTAACACTCTGATATACCCCACACCCCTCACTGTAACACTCTGATATATCCCACACCACTCACTGTAACACTCTGATATATCCAACACCCCTCACTGTAACACTCTGATATACCCCACACCCCTCACTGTAACATTCTGATATACCCCACACCCCTCACTGTAACACTCTGATATACCCCATACCCCTCACTGTAACACTCTGATATACCCCACACCCCTCAATGTAACACTCTGATATACCCCATACCCCTCACTGTAACACTCTGATATACCCCACACCCCTCACTGTAACACTCTGATAAACCCCACACCCCTCATTGTAACACTCTGATATACCCCACACCCCTCACTGTAACACTCTGATATACCACACACCCCTCACTGTAACACTCTGATATAACCCACACCCCTCACTATAACACTCTGATATATCCCACGCCCCACACTGCAACACTCTGATATATCTCACACCCCTCACTGTAACACTCTGAAATATCCCACACCCCTCACTGTAACACTCTGATATACCCCTCGCCCCTGACTGTAACACTCTGATATACCCCTCGCCGCTCACTGTAACACTCTGATATACCCCTCGCCCCTCACTGTAACACTCTGATATACCCATCGCCCCTCACTGTAACAATCTGATATAAACCACACCCCTCACTGTAACTCTCTGATATATCCCACACCCGTCACTGTAACTCTCTGATATATCCCACACCCTCACTGTAACACTCTGATATACCCCACACCCCTCACTGTAACACTCTGATATACCCCACACCCCTCACTGTAACACTCTGATATATCCCACACCCCTCACTGTAACACTCTGATATACCCCACAACCCTCACTGTAACACTCTGATATATCCCACACACCTCACTGTAACACTCTGATATACCCCACACCCCTCACTGTAACACTCTGATATACCCCACAACCCTCACTGTAACACTCTGATATACCCCACACCCCTCACTATAACACTCTGATATATCCCACACCCCTCACTGTAACACTCTGATATACCCCACACCCCTCACTGTAACACTCTGATATACCCCACACTCCTCACTGTAACACTCTGATATATCCCACACCCCTCACTGTAACACTCTGTTATATCCCACACCCCTCACTGTAACACTCTGATATACCCCACACCCCTCACTGTAACAATCTGTAATGTCCCACACACCTCACTGTAACACTCTGATATACCCCACACCACTCACTGTAACACTCTGATATATCCCACACCCCTCACTGTAACACTCTGATATACCCCACTCCCCTCACTGTAACACTCTGATATATCCCACACACCTCACTGTAACACTCTGATATACCCCACACCCCTCACTGTAACACTCTGATATACCCCACACCCCTCACTGTAACACTCTGATATATCCCACACCCCTCACTGTAACACTCTGAAATACCCCACACCCCTCACATTAACACTCTGATATATCCCACACACCTCTCTGTAACACTCTTATATATCTCACAAACCTCACTGTAACACTCTGATATATCCCACAGCCCTCACTGTAACACTCTGATATATCCCACAGCCCTCACGGTAACACTCTGATATATCCCACACCCCTCACTATAACACACTGATATATCCCACACCCCTCACTGTAACACTCTGATATACCCCTCGCCCCTCACTGTAACACTCTGATATACACCTCACCCCTCACTGTAACACCCTGATATACCCCACACCAATCACTGTAACACTCTGATATACCCCTCGCCCCTCACTGTAACACTCTGATATACCCCTCACAACTCACTGTAACACTCCGATATATCCCACACACCTCACTGTAACACTCTTATATACACCACACCCCACACTGTAGCACTCTGATATATCCCACAACCCTCACTGTAACTCTCTGATATATCCCACACCCCTCACTGTAACACTCTGATATACCCCACACCCCTCACTGTAAAACTCTGATATATCCCACACACCTCACTGTAACACTCTGATATATCCCACACCCCTCACTGTAACAGTCTGATATACCCCACACCCCTCACTGTAACACTCTGATATACCCCACACCCCTCACTGGAACACTCTGATATACCCCACACCCCTCACTATAACACTCAGATATATCCCACACCCCTCACTGTAACACTCTGGTATACCACACACCCCTCACTGTAACACTCTGATATACCCCACACCCCTCACTGTAAAACTCTGATATACCCCACACCCCTCACTGTAACACTCTGATATATCCAACACCCCTCACTGTAACACTCTGATATACCCAACACCCCTCACTGTAACACTCTGATATATCCCACACTCGTCACTGTAACACTCTGATATATCCCACACCCCTCACTGTAACACTCTGATATACCCCACACCCCTCACTGTAACACTCTTATATACCCCACACCCCTCACTGTAACACTCTGATATATCCCACAACCCTCACTGTAACACTCTGATATATACAACACCCCTCACTGTAACACTCTGATATACACCACACCCCTACTGTAGCACTGATATACCCTGCACCCCTCACTGTAACACTCTGATATACCCCACACCCCTCACTGTAACACTCTGATATGCCCCACACCCCTCACTGTAACACCCTGATACACCCCACAACCCTCACTGTAACACTCTGATATAACACACACCCCTCACTGTAACACTCTGATAAATCCCACACCCCTCACTGTAACACTCTGATATACCACACACCCCTCACTGTAACACTCTGATATACCCCACACCCCTCACTGTAACACTCTGATATACGCCACACCCCTCACTGTAACAATCTGATATACGCCACACCCCTCACTGTAACACTCTGATATACGCCACACCCCTCACTGTAACACTCTGATATACCCCACACCCCTCACTGTAACACTCTGATATATGCCACACCCCTCACTGTAACACACTGATATACCCCACAACCCTCACTGTAACAGTCGGATATACCCCACACCCCTCACTGTAACACTGATATACACCACACCCCTCACTGCAGCAATCTGATATATCCCATAGACCTCACTGTGGACTCTGATATACCCCACACCCCTCACTGTAACACTCAGATATATCGCACACTGCCCACTGTAACACTCTGATATATCCCACACCCATCACTGTAACACTCTGATATATCCCACACCCCTCACTGTAACACTCTGATATATCCCACACTGCCCACTGTAACACTCTGATATATTCCACACCCCTCACTGTAACACTCTGATAAACCCCACACCCCTCACTGTAACACTCTGATATATCCCACACCCCTCACTGTAACACTCTGATATACCCCACACCCCTCACTGTAACACTCTGATATATGCCACACCCCTCACTGTAACACTCTGATATATCCCACACCCCTCACTGTAATACTCTGATATACCCCACACCCCTCACTGTAACACTCTGATATACCCCACACCCCTCACTGTAACACTCTGATATACACCGCACCCCTCACTGCAGCACTCTGATATATCCCACACCCCTCACTGTAACACTCTGATATATCCCATACCCCTCACTGTAACCCTCTGATATACCCCACACCACTCACTGTAACACTCTGATATACCCCACACCCCTCACTGTAACACTCTGATATACCCCACACCCCTCACTGTAACACTCTGATATATCCCACACACCTCACTGTTACACTCTTATATATCCCACACCCCTCACTGTAACACTCTGATATATCCCACACCCTTCAATGTAACACTCTTATATATCCCAAACCCCTCACTGTAACACTCTGATATACCCCACATCCATCATTGTTACACTCTGATATATCCCACACTCCTCACTGTAACAATCTGATATACCCCTCACCCCTCACTGTAACACTCTGATATATCCCACACTCCTCACTGTAACAATCTGATATACCCCACACCCCTCACTGTAACACTCTGATATACCCCACACCCCTCATTGTAACTCGCTGATATATCCCACACCCTCACTGTAACACTCTGATATACCCCACACCCCTCACTGTAACACTCTGATAAATACCACACTCCTCACTGTAACACTCTGATATACCCCACACCCCTCACTGTAACACTCTGATATACCCCTCACCCCTCACTGTAACACTCTGATATACCCCACACCCCTCACTGTAAAACTCTGATATATCCCACACCCCTCACTGTAACACTCCGATATATCCCACACACCTCCCTGTAACACTCTGATATACCCCACACCCCTCACTGTAACACTCTGATATATCCCACACCCTTCACTGTAACTCTCTGATATATCCCACACCCTCACTGTAACACTCTGATATACCCCACACCCCTCACTGTAACACTCTGATATACCCCACACCCCTCATTGTAACACTCTGATATATCCCACACCCCTCACTGTAACACTCCGATATACCCCACACCACTCACTGTAACACTCTGATATACCCCACACCCCTCACTGTAACACTCTGATATACCCCACACCCCTCACTGTAAAACTCTGATATACCCCACACCCCTCACTGTAACACTCTGATATATCCAACACCCCTCACTGTAACACTCTGATATAACCCACACCCCTCACTGTAACACTCTGATATATCCAACACCCCTCACTGTAACACTCTGATATACCCCACACCCCTCACTGTAACACTCTGATATATCCAACACCCCTCACTGTAACACTCTGATATACCCCACACCCCTCACTGTAAAACACTGATATACCCCACACCCCTCACTGTAACACTCTGATATATCCAACACCCCTCTCTGTAACACTCTGATATATCCCACACTCGTCTCTGTAACACTCTGATATATCCCACACCCCTCACTGTAACACTCTGATATATCCCACACCCCTCACTGTAACACTCTGATATACCCCACACCCCTCAATGTAACACTCTGATATATCCAACACACCTCACTGTAACACTCTGATATACCCCACACCCCTCACTGTAACACTCTGATATATTCCACACCCCTCACTGTAACACTCTGATATATCCAACACCCCTCACTGTAACACTCTGATATACCCCACACCCCTCACTGTAACATTCTGATATACCCCACACCCCTCAATGTAACACTCTGATATACCCCACACCCCTCACTGTAACACTCTGATATATCCCACACCCCTCACTGTAACACTCTGATATATCCAACACCCCTCACTGTAACACTCTGATATACCCCACACCCCTCACTGTAACACTCTGATATATCCAACACACCTCACTGTAACACTCTGATATACCCCACACCCCTCACTGTAACACTCTGATATAACCCACACCCCTCACTGTTACACTCTGATATATACCACACCCTTCACTGTAACACTCTGATAAACCCCACACCCCTCATTGTAACACTCTGATATACCCAACACCCCTCACTGTAAAACTCTGATATAACCCACACCCCTCAATATAACACTCTGATATATCCCACACCCCTCACTGCAACACTCTGATATATCTCACACCCCTCACTTTTACACTCTGATATACCCCACACCCCTCACTGTAACACTCTGATATACCCCACACCACTCACTGTAACACCCCGATATACCGCACAACCCTCACTGTAACACTCTGATGTACCCCACAGCCCTCACTTTAACACTCTGATTTACCCCACACACCTCACTTTAACACTCCGATATGTCCCACCCTCCCTCACTGTAACACTCTGATATACCCCACACCCCTCACTGTAACACACTGATATATCCCACACCCCTCACTGTAACAGTCTGATATACCCCACACCGCTCAATGTAACACTCTGATATACCCCACACCACTCACTGTAACACTCTGATATACCCCACACCCCTCACTGTAACACTCTGATATACCCCACACCCCTCACTGCAACAATCTGATATACCCCACACCGCTCACTGTAACATTCTGATATAGCGCACACCCCTCACTGTAACACTCTGATATACCCCACACCCCTCACTGTAACACTCTGATATATCCCACACCCCTCACTGTAACACTCTGATATATCCCACACCCCTCACTGTAACACTCTGATATACCCCACAACCCTCACTGTAACACTCTGATATACCCCACACCCATCATTGTTACACTCTGATATACCCATCACCCCTCACTGTAACAATCTGATATACCCCACACCCCTCACTGTAACACTCTGATATACCCCTCGCCCCTCACTGTAACACTCTGATATACCCCTCACCCCTCTCTGTAACTCTCTGATATACCCCTCACCCCTCACTGTAACACGCTGATATGCCCACATCCCTCACTGTAACACTCTGATATACCCCACACCCCTCAGTGTAACACTCTGATATATCCCACACCCCTCACTGTAACACTCTGATATATCCCACACCCTCACTGTAACACTCCGATATACCCCACACCCCTCACTGTAACACTCTGATATACCCCACACCACTCACTGTAACACTCTGATATATCACACACCCCTCACTGTAACAGTCTGATATACCCCACACCCCTCACTTTAACACTCTGATATCTCCCACAACCCTCACTGTAACACTCTCATAAACCCCACACCCCTCACTGTAACACTCTGATATACCCCACACCCCTCGCTTTAACACTCTGATATACCCCACACCCCTCACTGAAACACTCTGATATACCCCACACCCCTCACAGTAACACTCTGATATATCCCGCACACCTCACTGTAACACTCTTATATATCCCACACCCCTCATTGTAACACTCTGATATATCCCACACCCCTCAATGTAACACACTGATATATCCCACAGCCCTCACTGTAACACTCTGATATACCCCACACCCATCATTGTTACACTCTGATATACCCCTCACCCCTCACTGTAACACTCTGATATACCCCACACCCCTCACTGTAACACTCTGATATATCCCACACCCCTCATTGTAACTCTCTGATATATCCCACACCCCTCACTGTAACACTCTGATATACCCCACACCCCTCACTGTAAAACTCTGGTATAACCCACACCCCTCAATATAACACTCTGATATATCCCACACCCCTCACTGCAACACTCTGATATATCTCACACCCCTCACTTTTACACTCTGATATACCCTACACCACTCACTGTAACACTCTGATATACCCCACACCCCTCACTGTAACACCCCGATATACCGCACAACCCTCACTGTAACACTCTGATGTACCCCACAGCCCTCACTTTAACACTCTGATTTACCCCACACACCTCACTTTAACACTCCGATATGTCCCACCCTCCCTCACTGTAACACTCTGATATACCCCACACCCCTCACTGTAACACACTGATATATCCCACACCCCTCACTGTAACAGTCTGAAATACCCCACACCGCTCAATGTAACACTCTGATATACCCCACACCACTCACTGTAACACTCTGATATACCCCACACCCCTCACTGTAACACTCTGATATACCCCACACCCCTCACTGCAACAATCTGATATACCCCACACCGCTCACTGTAACATTCTGATATAGCGCACACCCCTCACTGTAACACTCTGATATACACCACACCCCTCACTGTAACACTCTGATATATCCCACACCCCTCACTGTAACACTCTGATATATCCCACACCCCTCACTGTAACACTCTGATATACCCCACAACCCTCACTGTAACACTCTGATATACCCCACACCCCTCACTGTAACACTCTGATATACCCCACACCCCTCACAGTAACACTCTGATATATCCCACACACCTCACTGTAACACTCTTATATATCCCACACCCCTCACTGTAACACTCTGATATATCCCACACCCCTCAATGTAACACTCTGATATATCCCACAGCCCTCACTGTAACACTCTGTTATACCCCACACCCATCATTGTTACACTCTGATATACCCATCACCCCTCACTGTAACAATCTGATATACCCCACACCCCTCACTGTAACACTCTGATATACCCCTCGCCCCTCACTGTAACACTCTGATATACCCCTCACCCCTCTCTGTAACTCTCTGATATACCCCTCACCCCTCACTGTAACACGCTGATATGCCCACATCCCTCACTGTAACACTCTGATATACCCCACACCCTTCAGTGTAACACTCTGATATATCCCACACCCCTCACTGTAACACTCTGATATATCCCACACCCTCACTGTAACACTCCGATATACCCCACACCCCTCACTGTAACACTCTGATATACCCCACATCCCTCACTGTAACACTCTGATATATCACACACCCCTCACTGTAACACTCTGATATACCCCACACCCCTCACTGTAACACTCTGATATCTCCCACAACCCCTCACTGTAACACTCTGATATATCCCACACCCCTCACTGTAACACTCTGATATACCCCTCGCCCCTCACTGTAACACTCCGATATACCCCACACCCCTCACTGTAACACTCTGATAAACCCCACACCCCTCACTGTAACACTCTGATATACCCCACACCCCTCGCTTTAACACTCTGATATACCCCACACCCCTCACTGTAACACTCTGATATACCCCACACCCCTCACAGTAACACTCTGATATATCCCACACCCCTCGCTGTAACACTCTGATATATCCCACAACCCTCACTGTAACACTCTGATCAACCCCACACCACTCACTGTGACACTCTGATATACCCCACACCCCTCACTTTAACACTCTGATATACCCCACACCCCTCACTGAAACACTCTGATATACCCCACACCCCTCACAGTAACACTCTGATATATCCCGCACACCTCACTGTAACACTCGAATATATCCCACACCCCTCATTGTAACACTCTGATATATCCCACACCCCTCAATGTAACACTCTGATATACCCCACACCCCTCATTGTAACACTCTGATATATCCCGCACACCTCACTGTAACACTCTTATATATCCCACACCCCTCATTGTAACACTCTGATATATCCCGCACACCTCACTGTAACACTCTTATATATCCTACAGCCCTCACTGTAACACTCTGATATACCCCACACCCATCATTGTTACACTCTGATATACCCCTCACCCCACACTGTAACACTCTGATATACCCCACACCCCTCACTGTAACACTCTGATATAACCCTCGCCCCTCACTGTAACACTCTGATATACCTGACACCCCACACTGCAACACTCTGATATACCCCACACCCCTCACTGAAACTCTCTGATATATCCCACACCCTCACTGTAAAACTCTGATATACCCCACACCCCTCACTGTAACACTCTGATATAGCCCTCACCCCTCACTGTAGCACTCTGATATAGCCCTCACCCCTCAATGTAACACTCTGATATACCCCTCACCCCTCACTGTAACACTCCGATATATCCCACACACCTCACTGTAACACTCTGATATACACCACACCCCTCACTGTAACACTCTGATATATCCCACACCCCTCACTGTAACTCTCTGATATATCCCACACCCTCACTGTAAAACTCTGATATACCCCACACCCCTCACTGTAACACTCTGATATACCCCACACCTCTCACTGTAACACTCTGATATACCCCACACCCCTCACTGTAACACTCTGATATATCCCACACCCCTCACTGTAACACTCTGATATACACCACACCCCTCACTGTAACACTCTGATATACCCCACATTCCTCACTGTAACACTCCGATATATCCCACACACCTCACCGTAACACTCTGATATACCCCACACCCCTCACTGTAACACTCTGATATATCCCACACCCCTCATTGTAACTCTCTGATATATCCCACACTCTCACTGTAACACTCTGATATACCCCACACATCTCACTGTAACACTCTGATATACCCCACACCCCTCACTGTAACACTCTGATATATCCCACACCCCTCACTGTAACACTCTGATATACCCCACACCCCTCACTGTAACACTCTGATATACCCCACACCCCTCACTGTAAAACTCTGATATACCCCACACTCCTCACTGTAACACTCTGATATACCCCACACTCCTCACTGTAATACTCTGATATATCCAACACCCCTCACTGTTACACTCTGATATACCCAACACCCCTCACTGTAACACTCTGATATATCCCACACTCGTCACTGTAACACTCTGATATATCCCACACCCCTCACTGTAACACTCTGATATACCCCACACCCCTCACTGTAACACTCTGATATATCCCACACCCCTCACTGTAACACTCTGATATATCCCACACCCCTCACTGTAACACTCTGATATACCCCACACCCCTCACTGTAACACTCTGATATATCACACACTCGTCACTGTAACACTCTGATATACCCCACACCCCTCACTGTAACATTCTGATATACCCCACTCCCCTCACTGTAACACTCTGATATACCCCACACCCCTCACTGTAACACTCTGATAAACCCCTCACCCCTCATTGTAACACTCTGATATACCCCACTTCCCTCACTGTAACACTATGATATACCCCACACCCCTACTGTAGCACTGATATACCGCACACCCCTCACTGTAACACTCTGATATAACCCACACCCCTCACTATAACACTCTGATATATCTCACACCCCTCACTGCAACACTCTGATATATCTCACATCCCTCACTGTAACACTCTGATATATCCCACACCCCTCACTGTAACACTCTGATATACGCCACACCCTTCACTGTAACACCCCGATATACCCCACAACCCTCACTGTAACACTCTGATGTACCCCACACCCCTCACTGTAACACTCTGATATACCCCACACCCCTCAATGTAACACTCCGATATATCCCACCCCCCCTCACTGTAACACTCTGATATACCCAACACCCCTCACAGTAACATTCTGATATAGCCCACAACCCTCACTGTAACAATCTGATATTCCCCACACCCATCACTGTAATACTCTGATATATCCCACACACCTCACTGTAACAGTCTGATATACCCCACACCCCTCACTGTAACACTCTGATATACCCCACACCAATCACTGTAACACTCCGATATATCCCACACCCCTCACTGTAACATTCTGATATATCCCACACCCCTCACTGTAACTCACTGATATACCGTACACCCCTCAGTGTCACACTCTGATATATGCCACAACCCTCACTGTAACACTCTGATATATCCCACACCCCTCACTGAAACACTCTGATATATCCCACACCCCTCACTGTAACACTCTTTTATATCCCACTCCCCTCACTGTAACACCCTGGTATAGCCCACACCCCTCACTATAACACTCTGATATACCCCACATCCCTCACTGTAACACTCTGATATACCCCACACCCCTCACTGTAACACTCTGATATATCCCTCACCCCTCACTGTAACACTCTGATATACCCCACACCCCTCACTGTAACACTCTGATATATTCCACACACCTCACTGTAACACTCTGATATACCCCACACCCCTCACGGTAACACTCTGATATACCCCACACCCCTCACTGTAACACTCTGATATATCCCACACCCCTCAATGTAACACTCTGATATAGCCCACACCCCTCACTGTAACACTCTGATATATCCCACACCCCTCACTGTAACACTCTGAAATACCCCACACCCCTCACAGTAACACTCTGATATATCCCACACACCTCACTGTAACACTCTTAAATATCTCACAACCCTCACTGTAACACTCTGATATATCCCACAGCCCTCACTGTAACACTCTGATATATCCCACACCCCTCACTATAACACACTGATATATCCCACACCCCTCACTGTAACACTCTGATATACACCACATCCCTCACTGTAACACTCACATATATCCCACAACCCTCACTGTAACACCCTTATATACCCCACACCCCTCACTGTAACACTCTGATATACCACTCGCCCCTCACTGTAACACTCTGATATACCCCTCACCCCTCACTGTAACACCCTGATATGCCCACACCCCTCACTGTAACACTCTGATATACCCCACACCTCTCACTGTAACACTCTGATATACCCCACACCCCTCACTGTAACACTCTGATATATCCCACACCCCTCACTGTAAATCTCCGATATATCCCACACCCCTCACTGTAACACTCTGCTATATCCCACACCCCTCACTGTAACACTCTGATATACACCACATACCTCACTGTAACACTCTGATATATCCCACACCCCTCACTGTAACTCTCTGATATATCCCACACCCCTCACTGTAACTCTCTGATATACCCACACCCCTCACTGTAACACTCTGATATACTCCACACCCCTCACTGTAACACTCTGATATACACCACACCCCTCACTGTAACACTCTGATATATCCCACACCCCTCACTGTAACACTCTGATACACCCCACACCCCTCACTGTAACACTCTGATATACCCCACATCCCTCACTGAAACACTCTGATATACCCCACATCCCTCACTGTAACACTCCGATATATCCCACACACCTCACTGTAACACACTGATATACCCCACACCCCTCACTGTAACACTCTAATATATCCCACACCCCTCATTGTAACTCTCTGATATATCCCACACCCTCACTGTAACACTCTGATATATCCCACACCCCTCACTGTAACACTCTGATATACCCCACACCCCTCACTATAACACTCAGATATATCCCACACCCCTCACTGTAACTCTCTGATATACCCCACACCCCTCACTGTAACACTCTGATATACCCCACACCCCTCACTGTAACTCGCTGATATATCCCACACCCTCACTGTAACACTCTGATATACCCCACACCCCTCACTGTAACACTCTGATATATACCACACCCCTCACTGTAACACTCTGATATACCCCACACCCCTCACTGTAACACTCTGATATACCCCTCACCCCTCACTGTAACATTCCGATATATCCCACACACCTCACTGTAAGACTCTGATATACCCCACACCCCTCACTGTAACACTCTGATATATCCCACACCCTTCACTGTAACTCTCTGATATATCCCACACCCTCACTGTAACACTCTGATATACTCCACACCCCTCACTGTAACACTCTGATATACCCCACACCCCTCACTGTAACACTCTGATATATCCCACACCCCTCATTGTAACACTCTGATATACCCCACACCACTCACTGTAACACTCTGATATACCCCACACCCCTCACTGTAAAACTCTGATATACCCCACACCCCTCACTGTAACACTCTGATATATCCAACACCCCTCTCTGTAACACTCTGATATATCCCACACTCGTCACTGTAACACTCTGATATATCCCACACCCCTCTCTGTAACACTCTAATATACCCCACACCCCTCACTGTAACACTCTGATATATCCCACACCCCTCACTGTAACACTCTGATATATCCAACACCCCTCACTGTAACACTCTGATATATCCAACACCCCTCACTGTAACACTCTGATATACCCCACACCCCTCACTGTAACATTCTGATATACCCCACAACCCTCACTGTAACACTCTGATATACCCCACACCCCTCACTGTAACACTCTGATATATCCCACACCCCTCACTGTAACACTCTGATATATCCAACAACCCTCACTGTAACACTCTGATATACCCCACACCCCTCACTGAAACATTCTGATATACCCCACACCCCTTACTGTAACACTCTGATATAACCCACACCCCTCACTGTTACACTCTGATATATACCACACCCTTCACTTTAACACTCTGATAAACGCCACACCCCTCACTGTAACACTCTGATATACCCCACACCCCTCACTGTAAAACTCTGATATACCCCACACCCCTAATGTAGCACTGATATACCCCACACCCCTCACTGTAACACTCTGATAAAACCCACACCCCTCACTATAACACTCTGATATATCCCACACCCCTCACTGCAACACTCTGATATATCTCACACCCCTCACTTTTACACTCTGATATAGCCCACACCCCTCACTGTAACACTCTGATATACCCCACACCCCTCACTGTAACACCCCGATATACCCCACAACCCTCACTGTAACACTCTGATGTACCCCACAGCCCTCACATTAACACTCTGATTTACACCACACACCTCACTTTAACACTCCGATATATCCCACCCCCCCTCACTGTAACACTCTGATATACCCCACACCCCTCACTGTAACACACTGATATATCCCACACCCCTCACTGTAACAGTCTGATATACCCCACAACGCTCACTGTAACACTCTGATATACCCCACACCACTCACTGTAACACTCTCATATACCCCACACCCCTCACTGTAACACTCTGATATACCCAACACCCCTCACTGCAACTATCTGATATACCCCACACCCCTCACTGTAACATTCTGATATACCGCACACCCCTCACTGTAACACTCTGATATACCCCACACCCCTCACTGTAACACTCTGATATACCCCAAACCACTCACTGTAACACTCTGATATACCCCACACCACTCACTGTAACACTCTGATATATCCCACACCCCTCAGTGTAACACTCTGATATACCCCACACCCCTCACAGTAACAGTCTGATATATCCCACACACCTCACTGTAACACTCTTATATATCCCACACCCCTCACTGTAACACTCTGATATATCCCACACCGCTCAATGTAACACTCTGATATAACCCACAGCCCTCACTGTAACACTCTGTTATACCCCACACCTATCATTGTTACACTCTGATATACCCCTCACCCCTCACTGTAACACTCTGATATACCCCACACCCCTCACTGTAACACTCTGATATACCCCTCGCCCCTCACTGTAACACTCTGATATACACCTCACCCCTCTCTGTAACTCTCTGATATACCCCTCACCCCTCACTGTAACACCCTGATATGCCCACATCCCTCACTGTAACACTCCGATATATCCCACACACCTCACTGTAACACTCTGATATACACCACACCCCTCAGTGTAACACTCTGATATATCCCACACCCCTCACTGTAACTCTCTGATATATCCCACACCCTCACTGTAACACTCCGATATACCCCACACCCCTCACTGTAACACTCTGATATACCCCACATCCCTCACTGTAACACTCTGATATACCCCACACCCCTCACTGTAACACTCTGATATATCCCACACCCCTCACTGTAACACTCTGATATCTCCCACAACACTCATTGTAACACTTTGATAAACCCCACACCCCTCACTGTAACACTCTGATATACCCCACACCCCTCGCTTTAACACTCTGATATGCCCCACACCGCTCACTGTAACACTCTTATATACCCCACACCCCTCACAGTAACACTCTGATATATCCCACACCCCTCACTGTAACACTCTGATATCTCCCACAACCCTCACTGTAACACTCTGATAAACCCCACACCCCTCACTGTTACACTCTGATATACCCCACACCCCTCACTTTAACACTCTGATATACCCCACACCCCTCACTGTAACACTCTGATATATCCCACACCCCTCACAGTAACACTCTGATATATCCCACACACCTCACTGTAACACTCTTATATATCCCACACCCCTCACTGTAACACTCTGATATAGCCCTCACCCCTCACTGTAGCACTCTGATATAGCCCTAACCCCTCAATGTAACATTATGATATACACCTCACCCCTCACTGTAACACTCCGATAAATCCCACACACCTCACAGTAACACTCTGATATATCCCACACCCCTCACTGTAACTCTCTGATATATGCCACACCCTCACTGTAAAACTCTGATATACCCCACACCCCTCACTGTAACACTCTGATATACCCCACACCTCTCACTGTAACACTCTGATATACCCCACACCCCTCACTGTAACACTCTGATATATCCCACACCCCTCACTGTAACACTCTGATATACCCCACAACCCTCACTGTAACACTCTGATATACCCTACATTCCTCACTGCAACACTCCGATATATCCCACACACCTCACCGTAACACTCTGATATACCCCACACCCCTCACTGTAACACTCTGATATATCCCGCACCCCTCATTGTAACTCTCTGATATATCCCACACTCTCACTGTAACACTCTGATATACCCCACACATCTCACTGTAACACTCTGATATACCCCACACCCCTCACTGTAACACTCTGATATATCGCACACCCCTCACTGTAACACTCTGATATACCCCACACCCCTCACTGTAACACTCTGATATACCCCACACCCCTCACTGTAAAACTCTGATATACCCCACACTCCTCACTGTAACACTCTGATATATCCAACACCCCTCACTGTAACACACTGATATACCCAACACCCCTCACTGTAACACTCTGATATATCCCACACCCCTCACTGTAACACTCTGATATACCCCACACCCCTCACTGTAACACTCTGATATATCCCACACCCCTCACTGTAACACTCTGATATATCCCACACCCCTCACTGTAACACTCTGATATACCCCACACCCCTCACTGTAAAACTCTGATATACCCCACACTCCTCACTGTAACACTCAGATATATCCAACACCCCTCACTGTAACACTCTGATATACCCCACACCGCTCACTGTAACACTCTGATATACCCCACACCCCTCACTGTAACACTCTGATATACCCCACACTCGTCACTGTAACACTCTGCTATAACCCACACCCCTCACTGTAACACTCTGATATACCCCACACCCCTCACTGTAACACTCTGATATATCCCACACTCGTCACTGTAACACTCTGATATATCCCACACCCCTCACTGTAACACTCTGATATACCCCACACCCCTCACTGTAACACTCTGATATATACCACACCCCTCACTGTAACACTCTGATATACCCCACACCCCTCAGTGTATCACTCTGATATACCCCTCACCCCTCACTGTAACATTCCGATATATCCCACACACCTCACTGTAAGACTCTGATATACCCCACACCCCTCACTGTAACACTCTGATATATCCCACACCCTTCACTGTAACTCTCTGATATATCCCACACCCTCACTGTAACACTCTGATATACCCCACACCCCTCACTGTAACACTCTGATATACCCCACACCCCTCACTGTAACACTCTGATATATCCCACACCCCTCATTGTAACACTCTGATATACCCCACACCACTCACTGTAACACTCTGATATACCCCACACCCCTCACTGTAAAACTCTGATATACCCCACACCCCTCACTGTAACACTCTGATATATCCAACACCCCTCTCTGTAACACTCTGATATATCCCACACTCGTCACTGTAACACTCTGATATATCCCACACCCCTCTCTGTAACACTCTAATATACCCCACACCCCTCACTGTAACACTCTGATATATCCCACACCCCTCACTGTAACACTCTGATATATCCAACACCCCTCACTGTAACACTCTGATATATCCAACACCCCTCACTGTAACACTCTGATATACCCCACACCCCTCACTGTAACATTCTGATATACCCCACAACCCTCACTGTAACACTCTGATATACCCCACACCCCTCACTGTAACACTCTGATATATCCCACACCCCTCACTGTAACACTCTGATATATCCAACAACCCTCACTGTAACACTCTGATATACCCCACACCCCTCACTGTAACATTCTGATATACCCCACACCCCTTACTGTAACACTCTGATATAACCCACACCCCTCACTGTAACACTCTGATATATCCCACACCGCTCACTGTTACACTCTGATATATACCACACCCTTCACTTTAACACTCTGATAAACCCCACACCCCTCTTTGTAACACTCTGATATACCCCACACCCCTCACTGTAAAACTCTGATATACCCCACACCCCTAATGTAGCACTGATATACGCCACACCCCTCACTGTAACACTCTGATAAAACCCACACCCCTCACTATAACACTCTGATATATCCCACACCCCTCACTGCAACACTCTGATATATCTCACACCCCTCACATTTACACTCTGATATAGCCCACACCCCTCACTGTAACACTCTGATATACCCCACACCCCTCACTGTAACACCCCGATATACCCCACAACCCTCACTGTAACACTCTGATGTACCCCACAGCCCTCACATTAACACTCTGATTTACACCACACACCTCACTTTAACACTCCGATATATCCCACCCCCCCTCACTGCAACACTCTGATATACCCCACACCCCTCACTGTAACACACTGATATATCCCACACCCCTCACTGTAACAGTCTGATATACCCCACAACGCTCACTGTAACACTCTGATATACACCACACCACTCACTGTAACACTCTCATATACCCCACACCCCTCACTGTAACACTCGAATATACCCAACACCCCTCACTGTAACACTCTGATATACCCCACACCCCTCACTGTAACACTCTGATATACCCCAAACCACTCACTGTAACACTCTGATATACCCCACACCCCTCACTGTAACACTCTGATATATCCCACACCCCTCACTGTAACACTCTGATATACCCCACACCCCTCACAGTAACAGTCTGATATATCCCACACACCTCACTGTAACACTCTTATATATCCCACACCCCTCACTGTAACACTCTGATATATCCCACACCGCTCAATGTAACACTCTGATATAACCCACAGCCCTCACTGTAACACTCTGTTATACCCCACACCTATCATTGTTACACTCTGATATACCCCTCACCCCTCACTGTAACACTCTGATATACCCCACACCCCTCACTGTAACACTCTGATATACCCCTCGCCCCTCACTGTAACACTCTGATATACACCTCACCCCTCTCTGTAACTCTCTGATATACCCCTCACCCCTCACTGTAACACCCTGATATGCCCACATCCCTCACTGTAACACTCCGATATATCCCACACACCTCACTGTAACACTCTGATATACACCACACCCCTCAGTGTAACACTCTGATATATCCCACACCCCTCACTGTAACTCTCTGATATATCCCACACCCTCACTGTAACACTCCGATATACCCCACACCCCTCACTGTAACACTCTGATATACCCCACATCCCTCACTGTAACACTCTGATATACCCCACACCCCTCACTGTAACACTCTGATATATCCCACACCCCTCACTGTAACACTCTGATATCTCCCACAACACTCATTGTAACACTTTGATAAACCCCACACCCCTCACTGTAACACTCTGATATACCCCACACCCCTCGCTTTAACACTCTGATATGCCCCACACCGCTCACTGTAACACTCTTATATACCCCACACCCCTCACAGTAACACTCTGATATATCCCACACCCCTCATTGTAACACTCTGATATCTCCCACAACCCTCACTGTAACACTCTGATAAACCCCACACCCCTCACTGTTACACTCTGATATACCCCACACCCCTCACTTTAACACTCTGATATACCCCACACCCCTCACTGTAACACTCTGATATATCCCACACCCCTCACAGTAACACTCTGATATATCCCACACACCTCACTGTAACACTCTTATATATCCCACACCCCTCACTGTAACACTCTGATATAGCCCTCACCCCTCACTGTAGCACTCTGATATAGCCCTAACCCCTCAATGTAACATTATGATATACACCTCACCCCTCACTGTAACACTCCGATAAATCCCACACACCTCACAGTAACACTCTGATATATCCCACACCCCTCACTGTAACTCTCTGATATATGCCACACCCTCACTGTAAAACTCTGATATACCCCACACCCCTCACTGTAACACTCTGATATACCCCACACCTCTCACTGTAACACTCTGATATACCCCACACCCCTCACTGTAACACTCTGATATATCCCACACCCCTCACTGTAACACTCTGATATACCCCACAACCCTCACTGTAACACTCTGATATACCCTACATTCCTCACTGCAACACTCCGATATATCCCACACACCTCACCGTAACACTCTGATATACCCCACACCCCTCACTGTAACACTCTGATATATCCCGCACCCCTCATTGTAACTCTCTGATATATCCCACACTATCACTGTAACACTCTGATATACCCCACACATCTCACTGTAACACTCTGATATACCCCACACCCCTCACTGTAACACTCTGATATATCGCACACCCCTCACTGTAACACTCTGATATACCCCACACCCCTCACTGTAACACTCTGATATACCCCACACCCCTCACTGTAAAACTCTGATATACCCCACACTCCTCACTGTAACACTCTGATATATCCAACACCCCTCACTGTAACACACTGATATACCCAACACCCCTCACTGTAACACTCTGATATATCCCACACCCCTCACTGTAACACTCTGATATACCCCACACCCCTCACTGTAACACTCTGATATATCCCACACCCCTCACTGTAACACTCTGATATATCCCACACCCCTCACTGTAACACTCTGATATACCCCACACCCCTCACTGTAAAACTCTGATATACCCCACACTCCTCACTGTAACACTCAGATATATCCAACACCCCTCACTGTAACACTCTGATATACCCCACACCGCTCACTGTAACACTCTGATATACCCCACACCCCTCACTGTAACACTCTGATATACCCCACACTCGTCACTGTAACACTCTGCTATAACCCACACCCCTCACTGTAACACTCTGATATACCCCACACCCCTCACTGTAACACTCTGATATATCCCACACTCGTCACTGTAACACTCTGATATATCCCACACCCCTCACTGTAACACTCTGATATACCCCACACCCCTCACTGTAACACTCTGATATATACCACACCCCTCACTGTAACACTCTGATATACCCCACACCCCTCACTGTATCACTCTGATATACCCCTCACCCCTCACTGTAACATTCCGATATATCCCACACACCTCACTGTAAGACTCTGATATACCCCACACCCCTCACTGTAACACTCTGATATATCCCACACCCTTCACTGTAACTCTCTGATATATCCCACACCCTCACTGTAACACTCTGATATACCCCACACCCCTCACTGTAACACTCTGATATACCCCACACCCCTCACTGTAACACTCTGATATATCCCACACCCCTCATTGTAACACTCTGATATACCCCACACCACTCACAGTAACACTCTGATATACCCCACACCCCTCACTGTAAAACTCTGATATACCCCACACCCCTCACTGTAACACTCTGATATATCCAACACCCCTCTCTGTAACACTCTGATATATCCCACACTCGTCACTGTAACACTCTGATATATCCCACACCCCTCTCTGTAACACTCTAATATACCCCACACCCCTCACTGTAACACTCTGATATATCCCACACCCCTCACTGTAACACTCTGATATATCCAACACCCCTCACTGTAACACTCTGATATATCCAACACCCCTCACTGTAACACTCTGATATACCCCACACCCCTCACTGTAACATTCTGATATACCCCACAACCCTCACTGTAACACTCTGATATACCCCACACCCCTCACTGTAACACTCTGATATATCCCACACCCCTCACTGTAACACTCTGATATATCCAACAACCCTCACTGTAACACTCTGATATACCCCACACCCCTCACTGTAACATTCTGATATACCCCACACCCCTTACTGTAACACTCTGATATAACCCACACCCCTCACTGTAACACTCTGATATATCCCACACCGCTCACTGTTACACTCTGATATATACCACACCCTTCACTTTAACACTCTGATAAACCCCACACCCCTCTTTGTAACACTCTGATATACCCCACACCCCTCACTGTAAAACTCTGATATACCCCACACCCCTAATGTAGCACTGATATACCCCACACCCCTCACTGTAACACTCTGATAAAACCCACACCCCTCACTATAACACTCTGATATATCCCACACCCCTCACTGCAACACTCTGATATATCTCACACCCCTCACATTTACACTCTGATATATCCCACACCCCTCACTGTAACACTCTGATATACCCCACACCCCTCACTGTAACACCCCGATATACCCCACAACCCTCACTGTAACACTCTGATGTACCCCACAGCCCTCACATTAACACTCTGATTTACACCACACACCTCACTTTAACACTCCGATATATCCCACCCCCCCTCACTGCAACACTCTGATATACCCCACACCCCTCACTGTAACACACTGATATATCCCACACCCCTCACTGTAACAGTCTGATATACCCCACAACGCTCACTGTAACACTCTGATATACACCACACCACTCACTGTAACACTCTCATATACCCCACACCCCTCACTGTAACACTCGAATATACCCAACACCCCTCACTGCAACTATCTGATATACCCCACACCCCTCACTGTAACATTCTGATATACCGCACACCCCTCACTGTAACACTCTGATATACCCCACACCCCTCACTGTAACACTCTGATATACCCCAAACCACTCACTGTAACACTCTGATATACCCCACACCCCTCACTGTAACACTCTGATATATCCCACACCCCTCACTGTAACACTCTGATATACCCCACACCCCTCACAGTAACAGTCTGATATATCCCACACACCTCACTGTAACACTCTTATATATCCCACACCCCTCACTGTAACACTCTGATATATCCCACACCGCTCAATGTAACACTCTGATATAACCCACAGCCCTCACTGTAACACTCTGTTATACCCCACACCCATCATTGTTACACTCTGATATACCCCTCACCCCTCACTGTAACAATCTGATATACCCCACACCCCTCACTGTAACAGTCTGATATACCCCTCGCCCCTCACTGTAACACTCTGATATACACCTCACCCCTCTCTGTAACTCTCTGATATACCCCTCACCCCTCACTGTAACACCCTGATATGCCCACATTCCTCACTGTAACACTCTGATATATCCCACACCCCTCACTGTCACACTCTGATATATGCCACAACCATCACTGTAACACTCTGATATATCCCACACCCCTCACTGAAACACTCTGATATATCCCACACCCCTCACTGTAACACTCTGATATATCCCACTCCCCTCACTGTAACACTCTGATATATCCCACTCCCCTCACTGTAACACTCTGATATAGCCCACACCCCTCACTGAAAGACTCTGATATATCCCACACCCCTCACTGTAACACTCTGATATATCCCACTCCCCTCACTGTAACACTCTGATATAGCCCACACCCCTCATTGTAACACTCTGATATAACCCACATCCCTCACTGTAACACTCTGATATACCCCACACCACTCACTGTAACACTCTGATATACCCCACACCCCTCACTATAACACTCTGATATTTCCCCCACCCCTCACTGTAACACTCTGATATATCCCACACCCCTCACTGTAACACTCTGATATACCCCACACCGCTCACTGTAACACTCTGATATATCCCACATCCCTCACTGTAACACTCTGATATACCCCACACCCCTCACTGTAACACTCTGATATACCCCACACCCCTCACTGTAACAGTCTGATATACTCCACACCCCTCACTGTAACATTCTGAGAAATCCCACACTCGTAACTGTAACACTGATATACCCCACACCCCTCACTGTAACAATCTGATATATCCCACACCCCTCACTGTAACATTCTGATATATCCCACACCCCTCACTGTAACACTCTGATATATCCCACACCCCTCACTGTAACACTCTGATATATCCCACACCCCTCACTGTAACACTCTGATATATCCCACACCCCTCACTGTAACACTCTGATATATCCCACATCCCTCACTGTAACACTCTGATATATCCCACACCCCTCACTGTAACACTCTGATATACACCACACCCCTCACTGTAACACTCTGATATATCCCACACCCCTCACTGTAACACTCTGAAATATCCCACACCCCTCACTGTAACACTCTGATATACCCCACACCCCTCACTGTAACACTCTGATATATCCCACACCCCACACTGTAACACTCTGATATACACCACACCCCTCACTGTAACACTCTGATATACCGCACACACCTCACTGTAACACTCTGATATACCCCGCACCGCTCACTGCAGCACTCTGATATATCCCACACCCCTCACTGTAACACTCTGATATATCCCACACCCCTCACTGTAACACGCTGATATACCCCACACCCCTCACTGTAAAACTCTGATATATCCCACACCCCTCACTGTAACACTCTGAATACCCCACACCCCTCACTGCAGCACTGTGATATATCCGACACCCCTCACTGTAACACTCTGATATATCCCACACCCCTCACTGTAACACTCGGATATATCCCACACCACTCACTGTAACACTCTGATATACCCAACACCCCTCACTGTAACACTCTGATATACCCCACACCCCTCACTGCAGCACTCTGATATATCCCACACCCCTCACTGTAACACTCTGATATATCCCACACCCCTCACTGTAACACGCTGATATACCCCACACCCCTCACTGTAAAACTCTGATATATCCCACACCCCTCACTGTAACACTCTGAATACCCCACACTCCTCACTGCCGCACTCTGATATATCCGACACCCCTCACTGTAACACTCTGATATATCCCACACCCCTCACTGTAACACTCTGATATACCCCACACCCCTCACTGCAGCACACTGATATATCCCACACCCCTCACTGTAACACTCTGATATACCCCGCACCCCTCACTGCAGCACTCTGATAGATCCCAGACCCCTCACTGTAACATTCTGATATACCCCACACCCCTCACTGTAACACTCTGATATACCCCACACCCCTCACTGTAACACTCTGATATACCCCGCACCCCTCACTGCAGCACTCTGATATAACCCACACCCCTCACTGCAGCACTCTGATATACCCCACACCCCTCAATGCAGCACTCTGATATATCCCACACCCCTCACTGTAACACTCTGATATACCCCACACCCCTCACTGTAACACTGATATATCCCAGACCCCTCACTGTCAAACTCTGATATGTCCCACACCCCTCACTGTAACACTCTGATATATTACACACCCCTCACTGTAACACTCTGATATACCCCACACCACTCACTGCAGCACACTGATATATCCCACACCCCTCACTGTAACACTCTGATATATCCCACAACCCTCACTGTAACATTCTGATATACCCCACACCCCTCACTGTAACACTCTGATATATCCCACACCCCTCACTGTAACATTCTGATATACCCCACACCCCTCACTGTAACACTCTGATATACCCCGCACCCCTCACTGCAGCACTCTGATATACACTACACCCCTCACTGCAGCACTCTGATATATCCCACACCCCTCACTGTAACACTCTGATATACCCCACACCCCTCACTGTAACACTCTGATATATCCCAGACCCCTCACTGTCAAACTCTGATATATCCCACACCCCTCACTGTAACACTC